>NC_092360.1:16613702-16722335 GCF_030848805.1 Temnothorax longispinosus | reverse complement strand
ATATATATATATAGCAAAAGGGCAAAAGCTGGCTTGATCTCAATGTTTAGTACGTGTTTGAGATCGTAACAATTAGACGAAGTCGCGTTCGGCTGCATGTCAGCACATGCACGCTCGCAGTAAATTAATATTCGCGTAAAATGTCGCATAAGAATTGTCACGGGAATATTCGGTATAGCATGGATCTTTCGGGATTAGCTTTCTAGAAACTTTAACATTGTTATCGATAATAAAGTCAAACAACAACGCTAGAACAAAGGAACGATCCATGCTATACACAAAGCACTCAAAAACAGGTGACGACCCCGTCGGGTCGCCACGTGAAACCGGTGACGTCGGCTCCATGACGCAGACTCCGACGGCCAATCACCCTCCCGAAATTCTAGGAAATCTGCAGGGAGGGAGTTTCGCCTCGGAGGTGTTAAAAGGACCGCCGCTGCGCCGCGGAACCGATTTCGCTCGCAGATCATAGTAAAACCGCTTTTTGTACTCCGCTTTGCACATCGCTTTTCGCTATTCCGCGTTTCGAACACGCTTTCGCCGCGTCGCTCGCCGTAGCCTCTGTGCGCGCTTCACGGCTTCCTTGGCTAAAAGGAAAAGAACTGTAAATAATTGTACATTATAGACATTTTCGAAAGTAGGTAAGCTAGGCCGGTTCTAAGCCATGGGGCAATGAGGGGGGGTGAGGGGCGGGGGGGGGGACCGCGGGCGGGGAGGCCCGCGGGGGAGGGGAAAACCGCGTTTTCAGGCGCCGCGGGGGAGGGGGAGAGGGGACCCGCGCGTTTTGGCGCCGCGGGGGAGAAGGGGGGACCCGCGTGTTTCGGCGTCGCGGGGGAGGGGGAGGAAGAACCGCGTTTTCCGGCGCCGCGGGGTGAGGGGGTCTGCGTTTTCCGGCGCCGCGGGGTGAGGGGATCCGCGTTTTCCGGCGTCGCAAGGCGACCGCGTTTCCGCCGCGCCGCGGGGCGAGGGGGATCCGCGTTTTCGCCGCGCCGCGGAGCGTTCGCGCTTTCGGGCGCCGGAAAACGCGGATCCCCTCACCCCGCGGCGCCGGAAAACGCAGACCCCCTCACCCCGCGGCGCCGGAAAACGCGGTTCTCCCTCCCCCTCCCCCGCGATGCCGAAACACGCGGGTCCCCCCCCTCCCCGCGGCGCCGAAACGCGCGGGTCCCCCCTCCCCCTCCATCGCGGCGCCTGAAAACGCGGTTTCCCCCTCCCCCGCGGTCCCCCCCGCCCGCGGTCCCCCCCCCCGCCCCTCACCCCCCCTCATTGCCCCATGGCTTAGAACCGGCCTAGCTTACCTACTTATATATACACACATATAGAATTAAGGATAAATAAATATTTACAAATTGAGATTATATAAAAAGAAATATATTTACAAAGAGTAATTAAAGATTGATTTACACATAAATATAGTAACATTGAGATATATATATATATATATTAGGGTGTCATTTTGGACCAACTTTTTTTTTCATTTTATGAATAGCATATATACTTGCAGGAAGGTAAAATAAGATATCTGTTAAAATTTTAGCCCTTAATATTAATATTAACAAGTCGCTCATCGCGATTTTTTATTTTTCATTTAGTAAGATAGAAAAAATTTTATAACTATTTAACAAACAGTAATACAGCATTGCGCCACATAGATTTTCTGTAGTAAATTTACCGCTCTACAAAAAATATCTCTTATCATTTTTTCATAAATTCAACCGTTTAAAAGATATTCAAAGTTAAAGTTTGATAAATTTTATAAAACTTGTTTTTGCTTCTTATGAATGTTGTATAATATCGACTATCAAAAATTATGAAATAAGAAATACATATTTTTGTAAAAAATTTAACGATCTACAAAAAAGGTCTTTTATGTTTTTTTCATAAATATAACCATTTAGACAATATTAAGGTTTAAAGTTCAAAGTATAAACCTTATTATCGTCTAAATAGTTATATTTATGAAAAAAAATAAGAGACCTTTTTTGTAAATCGTTAAATTTTTTACAAAAATATGTATTATTTCATAATTTTTGATAGTCGATATGATACAACATTCATAAAAAGCAAAAACAAGTTTTATAAAATTTATCAAACTTTAACTTTGAATATCTTTTGAACGGTTGAATTTATGAAAAAATGATAAGAGATCTTTTTTGTAGAGCGGTAAATTTACTACAGAAAATCTATGTAGCGCAATGCTGTATTACTGTTTGTTAAATAGTTATAAAATATTTTCTATCTTACTAAATGAAAAATAAAAAATCGCGATGAGCGACCTGTTAATATTAATATTAAGGGCTAAAATTTTAACAGGTATCTTATTTTACCTTCCTGCAAGTATATATGCTATTCGTGAAATGAAAAAAAAAGTTGCTCCAAAATGTCACCCTAATATATATATATAATAAATGCCCTCCTCTCTAGTCAAAAAGGATCGATAGGCCATGCTTTCGCAGTCTCTATGCGTACTGTTCGAGAGCGCGCGGTAGCGCGAGAAAGCGCGAGGTAGAAGACGACCACAAAAAAAGGGAACAAATACCGAATTGTGAAATAAAACAAATATATTCGAAAGTAGGTAAGCTAGGCCGGTTCTGGACCACATACCGAGGGCGAGGGGGGGGGTGAGGGGCGAGGGGGGAACCGCGGGCGGGGGGGGGCCGCGGGGGAGGGGGGAACCGCGTGTTTCGGGCGCCGCGGTAGAGGGGGAGGGGGAAACCGCGTGTTTCGGGCGCCGCGGTGGAGGGGGAGGGGGAAACCGCGTTTTTTGGGCGCCGCGGGGGAGGGGGAGGGGGGAACCGCGTTTTTTGGGCGCCGCGGGGGAGGGGGAAGGGGAACCGCGTTTTCGGGCGCCGCGGGGCGAGGGGGGTCCACGTTTTCCGGCGCCGCGGGGTAAGGGGGTCCGCGTTTTCCGGCGCCGCGGGGCGACCGCGTTTCCGCCGCGCCGCGGGGCGAGGGGGGATCCGCGTTTTCGCCGCGCCGCGGAGCGTTCGCGTTTTCGGGCGCCGCGGGGCGAGGGGACCCGCGTTCGCGTTTCGCCGCGCCGCGGAGTCCGCGTGACGTCACACGGCACGCTCGCGTTATCTCCCTTTCGTAGATGTTTCCCCCCGTCCCCCATTCGTCTTCTCGTTCGCGCGGTGTCTTTCCCTCGCGCGTTCTCGCTCGCGATCGCGTATCTTTTCTTCGCCAGCGATATTTAATCGTTCAGATTTTCGCGATATTTAATTTTAATATTACATTTAAGTAAACGATAAACGAAGACAGTTTTATGACAGGAAATGGGATGAACGGTAAATGAAAAGGAAAAACTTTTTAACCATATTATATGCATTTATTTATCATGTAGCGCATTATACACAATAGTATCCAAAGCGTAGGCTAATAATTCGCAATCAATAATCGAATTTTTATCATAAACGTCACGCAAGATTGTAACTGCGTTACATTTATCAGTGATACAATTTTGACCTAAAATTGTTACAAACTGTTTGAATTTTTCATTTACACCGTGAACATTTTGACATAGTTGAAAATACACATTCTCGACGCAATGTTCTAGTTCGAACAGGAAGAGTACAGTTGACGGTTTCATGTACAAGCTGGTGCCGCACGACGTCAATTTTACAATATCTGCGTCACGTATTTTAACAAGCTCCAGATCTCGAAACGTTAGCGATGATGGTGCCGATGACTGCACGATGCACTGTATATCTGCACGTTTTTCGATGAATGTCACCCACGTTGCATGTAGCAGAATTATCCGATTGCCTCGGTTATCGCCAATAAGTATATCCACAGAGGACATAGGTCCCGCGTTGATTCCAACATCCAAAAATTTATACGCTGTTGATGTCAAGGCAAATCTCCTTCCCAAAATACGTGGCGTGTAGCGGGGTTTATCAAAACTGAAAAAATACAATTATATGTTTATAAAAGTTTTTTTTTTTTGCACAAGTATATATGAAAATTAACGGTACTTACTCATTGTGCTGTTTCTCGCACGTTTCGTCCTGAATCGGAACGTAGTAGTTCGCACCGTGAATATTCATCGTATCTGGAGGCTGTTTGCGACGTACTCGAACCGTATCGAACTCTCGACTGCGCTCTAGAATCCTCGTAGATCATTTATACATACCCAAAACTGCAAATCTTGCAAAAATAGCGCCAATGCACGGCTGCTGCATGGTGACCGCCACCACAATCCACATATACGTTAAATGTGATATCTTTGTCAAGAACATTCGTGATGAGATCACCTCATCGGGTATCAAATATGATTTCTTTTCAAGAGCATACGTGTCTCGCGATGATTTCATCGAACACGTGCAAAACTGCAAATTTTGCAATTTTGCATAAGTCAATGGAGCGTTATTGTTTTGAAGAACATGTCGCGACGTGTCTCGCGATGATTTTATCGAACACGTGCAAAACTGCAAAATTTGCAATTTTGCATAATTCAATGGAGCGTTATTGTTTTGAAGAACATGTCGCGACATGTCTCGCGATGATTTCATCGAACACGTGCAAAACTGCAAATAGCGTCGATGTACGGCTGCTGCATTGATACAGATCAAATCATTAAAAGTCAATGGCGCGTTTTCGTGAACGTACGTGTCTCGCAATGATTTCATCGAACACGTGCAAAACTGCAAATTTTGCAAATAGCGCCGATGTATGGCTGCTGAAATGAAATTAGATATGATAAACAAACGATGCATCATTAGTAGAATATAAAATGACGAATCTAGAGGATACGCTCAATAGTCGAAAACTGGAAGTCGTGAGTGCAACAAATGGCGTTAGCAAGAGGATCGTGTAATAACATGGAGCAAGAGTTGTTGGAGCAATCCACCCTGTTAAATTCGAGGGAAGACTTTGCCGCGTGGGAGCAACGATGCGACGAGTTTATCGAATCGTTGGAAGAACAAAGCCGAATTAAACGGCCACGATTATCAATCGATCAGTCATCGATCGGTCTCAAACAGTCATTGGTCGCTTGTATCGCAAGACTCGAAGGTTTGAAAGACTCGGTACGTCAACGTTTCGTACATGTGGGTGCGGGATACAGTGCGAGTGAGACAGGACTCATATGGCGCGAGATAGATACGGCTTTTGAAAGCCGTATATTGACTGGTGCGGTGATAAATTCCAAACACATCGACCCTCGTCAATTTCTCAAAGATGCGAGAGACATTGTACTCGATCGTGTGCGGAACGTCATGCAACGACATGACAATGTAAAAATTAATACAGTGTTTAATGGTGAATTTGTTGCGGGTGACAAACGCGCGAATAAAAGTATCGCAACGAGAAACTATGAAGTCTTTCGTGAGTCCGATCTGCATGGTACAAGCAACACGTCATCGAGCCTACCTTAGCAAAGCTGGAGGAATTCCAGGAACGTGATAGCGGATGGGCGTTGTCGCGTATACTCAATTTATTGGTAAACGTGAACAAATACAATCCGTTGCACGCGGGGTGTTTTGTGGAAATACCGCAAGAAATTAAAAAGAAGAAGGCGGTGATAAACGTACGATCAATGGACAATGCATGTTTCGCATGGTCAGTGACGGCTGCTCTACATCCAGCCGAAAGACACGCAGATCGGAAATCGTCGTATCCACATTACACGTCGGTGCTAGATCTTACGAACATTAAGTTTTCAATGACGGTGGATCAAATTAAAAAATTTGAAAATTACAACAACATCTCCATCAACGTGTACAACATCGAGAAAAAAAACACGGAACTTGCAATCCTACCAATACGTGTTACTGACCAAAAGATGGACAGACACGTAAATCTACTGTACGTGCATAACGACAACGTGGGACATTTTGCATGGATCAAGAATCTATCCCGCCTCGTGAGCTCGCAAATCAGTAAAAAAGAGCACAGGAAATACATTTGCGATCGGTAAGTACCTATAGTTCTTTTAATAATATATAGAATATTTTGTGTATAAAAAAATTTATATAATTTGCGTTTATTTTTTTTGCAGATGTTTGCACTACTTCAGCTCCAACGAGAAATTGGCTGCCCACACCGTCGACTGTCAGGAGATGAATGACTGCGCGATCAAGTTACCGAGCGATAACGACAAGTGGTTGGCCTTTAAAAATCACAACAGGAAGGAACAAGTTCCGTTTGTCGTATACGCCGACCTGGAGTGTACCCTGGAGAAGATGGAAGCGGATCCGGAAACGTCCAGGTACACATATCAACATCATCGCGTGTTTAGCATAGGGTACTACGTGCGTTGCTCGTACGACGAGTCGTTATCTATGTATCGGTTTCGTCGCGATAAGGATTGCGTCGCGTGGTTCGCCGAGGAGCTAAGACGTTTAGCTCACGACGTAAAGACCATTTTGTCCACTAATGTACCCATGGCAGATTTCACGCGAGACGAGTGGGAAAAGTTTAACAGCGCAACGCACTGTCACGTGTGCGGAGGACCGTTCGAGCCAGACGACGTGCGAGTACGCGACCATTGTCACCTGACCGGTCGATACAGAGGTCCCGCGCATTCGAATTGTAACTTAAATTATAAAGATTCGCATTGCATTCCCATAGTGTTTCATAATTTATCGGGATACGATGCACATTTTATTATAACTGAAATAGCAACAGCATACGAAGGACATGTAGATTTACTCTCGATCACAAAAGAAAAATATATTTCGTTTACAAAAAACGTTCAAAGCACCGAAGATAAAGATAAGAAAACGTGCGTCAAATTGCGATTTATCGATTCGTACAAGTTTCTCACCGCTAGTCTCGACAAATTGGCATCTTATCTCAGCAAGGATAAACTGCGAATATTGCAACGCGAATTTTGTGAATTATCCGCAGAAAATTTTAATTTGCTGACACGAAAAGGCGTATTTCCATATGAATACATTGACTGCGTCGAAAAATTGGAGGACTTGTGTTTACCACCGCGCGACTCGTTTTACAGTTCATTGACAGGTGACACCGTATCCGAGAGCGATTACGCGCACGCCGTCGACGTCTGGCAGCGGTTCTCTATTCGAACGCTCGGTGATTACAGCGATTTATATCTCAAGACCGATGTCTTGCTGTTGGCCGATATCTTTGAAAATTTTCGCGATAGTTGCGTCGCGAGTTATGGACTCGATCCGGCGTATTATTATACTCTACCGGGTTTTACGTGGGATGCTATGTTGAAGCATACACACATCAATTTCGAATTGCTCACCGACATTGACATGGTCATGTTTATCGAACGCGGTATACGCGGCGGTTTGAGTCAATGTTCAAACAGATACGCGCTGGCCAACAACAAGTACATGCAGTCGTACGATCCATCGAAACCGTCGTCGTACCTCATGTATTTTGATGTAAATAACTTATACGGCTGGGCAATGAGTCAACCATTGCCATACGCAGATTTTAAATGGGTCGACGACGTAACCGATTTTAATGTTATGGATGTCGCGTTGGATTCCTCGATAGGCTACATTCTCGAAGTCGACTTGGAGTATCCGCAACATCTTCACGACGCGCACACTGACCTACCGTTCTGTCCGACGCGCGATAAACCACCCGGCAAGCGGCAGGACAAGCTCCTCGCAACATTATACGATAAGAAACGTTATGTAATACATTATCGCAACCTGCAGCAGTGTACTCGTCACGGTCTCCGTATATCAAAAATTCACCGTATACTGAAATTCGCGCAATCTCCATGGCTTCGCGATTATATAGACCTCAATACGAAATTTAGAACGTTGGCCAACAATGATTTCGAGAAAAATTTATACAAATTGATGAACAATGCCGTGTTTGGCAAAACCATGGAGAATGTGCGCAATCACGTTGACGTGCGACTCGTGACTCATTGGGAGGGTAGGTACGGCGCGGAGGCTATGATTGCGAAACCAAATTTTCATAGCCGAAGCGTCTTTTCGGAGAATTTAGTAGCAATAGAAATGCGAAAACTCGAGGTGAAGTTCGACAAACCAATCTATGTGGGTATGTGCATCCTCGATATATCCAAGACATGTTTGTACGAATTTCATCACGAGTACATGTTACCGTTGTATCGCGACAAGTGTAAAGTCACGTACACCGATACTGACAGTCTCATTTATCACATCGAGTGCGACGATGTGTATGATATCATGAAGCGCCACATTCATAGATTTGACACTAGCGATTACGCGATTGATAATACATACGGTATCCCACTCGTCAATAAAAAAGTTCCGGGCTTAATGAAAGACGAAAATAACGGTGCGATAATGACCGAATTCGTCGGGCTTAGAGCAAAGATGTACGCCTTGCGAGTGGACGGTAAGAAAGATACGAAAAAGGCTAAAGGTGTTAAGAGTAACGTCGTAGCCAGGTCGATAACGTTCGACGATTACACGCGGTGTCTGCGCGACGAAATTGAAATGACGCGACAGCAAACCTGCATAAGATCCAAAAAACACGAGGTATACACCGTGTCTGAAACAAAAATAGCTTTAAGTCCGTACGATGATAAGCGGTACATTATACCCGGTTCTACCGAAACGCTGCCATGGGGACATTATAAAATACCATTGTAAATATATTGTAAATACCGCTGTAAATATATTGTAATTACATTTAGATATTTAGGAAAATAAATGACTCGAATCATATGTATATATGTATATTTTTATACTGTAATAAATTTTTACAATACATTATTCTTGTGTATCCATGAATTGTGTGAATTATCAAATCCTAACCACTTTACATAAACCTCATCCCCTCTTTTGCGCAAAACTTTTTCAACGAGATACACGTCGGGATTAGCAACGCGATGTAACTCGTATTCGTAGAAGCCGCCGGCGACGGGTTTTCCGCAGGAATCTTCCAACAGATACGTCACAGGATTAGTTTTCTGCACTTTGACGATTCTAAACACCTCCGTGGTCCAATTTGGCGTGTATCCTTTTTCGAAGATTGTCTTGAATTTACTCACGCGTACCGAATCGCCCACTTTGAATCGCGCGGGAGCAGCGATCTTTACGTGGCTGTACACCGTTGTTAGGAGCTTGTCGGCGATCGCGGGGGTAACATCGATGGGTCGCATGCCGATAGTTCGATGCTTTCGCGCGTTGTAATCCGATACGAGACCTGGCAGCGAGTCGATCCATTTGTAATTTCCATTGCGCGTAAACATTTTCCACATGCCGTTCTTGAGCGTGCGATTGAATCGTTCGACGACCGATGCCTTCATTACGGAATATGTCGAATAGTGATTGATATTATGTTTCTTCAAGAGTTTCTGCACGTTTGCGTTGTAAAATTCTTTTCCCTTGTCAGTCTGCAGATTTTTCGGGCATCTTCCGCCGTCTCGAATTATTTTCGCGATCGCCGCAGTAACTTCGGGTCCGCTCTTGGCCTTGAGCGGTACGGCCCATGCGTGCTTGCTCAGCACGTCGATAACGGTGAGTATGTAGTGGTAGCCTCTGTTAAATCGCGTGTATAGGCGCATCTCGACCACATCCGCCTGCCACAGGTCATCGTATCCGCGCACTATGACGCGTCTTCGAGAAAAATTTCTTCTCGCAGGAGCGTGTAATTCTTCCACAAGTCTCCGTTTCTCAGTTGATTGCTTCTTACCAGCCATGACGATGACGTGCAACTGACGCAGATATCAGATGTACGTTCTTATCTATTCGCGATGATTCGCAATTACATCATGAATCATCTTTTGAAGTTCGTTTAGGGTAATTTGCACGTTATTCTGGAATGCGACCATCTTTCTCTCCATTTCATCCTGTTGATCTTTCAAAATTTGCACGCTCTGCTGCACGTAACGTTTATTGGCTGCATCACCATCATCTACAGGCGGCGCTATCCGTCGAATCTTGCGCAATTTCGCGTCAAAGTCGGTGGCGACCATGCAAAGAGCGTTATCGCGCACGTAATTTCTGATTAATCCTCTCCATTGATAGTACGGTTCCGCACCGCCTCTTCCGAGCGATATACCAAACTTGTTGATCGGCATTTCGATGTTGATTGAATGACTCGCTGTCGCGCCACTTAATTTATAATAAGTCCAGCCTCGCGAAGTTCCACGATAATCGACTGGATTTCGTTATCGTGACCGGTGTGACCCGCTAGGCGCGAAGCTTCGAGCAATCTGAGACGATCTACAAGCTCGTTGGGATCGTCCCAATGAACATAATCGATCTTGTTGTCGTTTAATGTCATGGCACGCGGTATACCTTTTTCAGCTTTTTTACCC
The DNA here is from genome assembly GCF_030848805.1 of Temnothorax longispinosus. Taxonomy (NCBI): domain Eukaryota; kingdom Metazoa; phylum Arthropoda; class Insecta; order Hymenoptera; family Formicidae; genus Temnothorax; species Temnothorax longispinosus. The sequence goes on along the minus strand of NC_092360.1, from coordinate 16,712,092 downwards.
GAAATCGACGATGCAATTATATGGTCGATCTTGTTGCCTGTCATGGCACGCGGTATACCTTTTCCAGCTTTTTTACCCGAAATCAACGGCCCGATTATATGTGTGTACTTGTATCCCCCGTTGCCCTTTATTTGAGCGTGGGCATCATAATTGCGTTTATGAGCACTCGTCATCAACAGAATGCTCTTGTATGTTTGCATATCGTCCTCTGTGTAGATATCATGATCGGGATATTTCTTAAAGATTAATTCGAAAAGACCGCGTGTGCCATTGTATCGTATGCCGTCGATAATTATCTTGTCCGCGTAGTTCACGTCAAAACGTTTATTACCGAGCATCATTCCATCGTTGGTGAATTTAACACCGTACGCGATGTCCATACCGCTTTCTTGATCGCCGCTCAGAACTGCCCCGACATACTTTTGGCTCAATGGACCCAATTGATCTCGCAACGTTTCTTGACCCTCAGATGTTTGCAACTGCTGTCGAACGGACGTCACGAGTGGGTCATTCGAGGTTTCGAAAACATCTTCGTTTGCGAGCACTGTGGGTTGTACGGAAGGTGCAGAGGTTATCGGTGGTTCATTCAATGGACCTTTCGATCGTTTCGGTTTACGCGGTTTAAAAATTTTTGTTATTTCGCTCAAATTAGATGGCACATTTATCGATCGTTTCAACGTAACCGGAGTTGAAGCCATTACAGAGTCGTTAAACGAGGCGTTTGGTCGTCGTCGTTTGAGCTTCGGCTCTTCGTCTTCCCACGCCGTTTCATTCTCAATCTTTGACACGTCAGATTCTTTGCCAGCAACGGTGTTTTCGGCAATCTGCCTTAGAGGCTCGATGATGGGCTTAAAGTGTCTCTCCAACGCGATATCTTCCTCCACTTTACCAGTTTTCAAGGCGTGATATTTTTTGCGAATCGAATTGCTCGTTTTCGCAATTTGATTTGCTATCCTCTCGCGCTCTCTAATCTCCTCGCTGCTGTCCATGTTGCGCTAACGTTGTTCAATCGACGCGTCGACAACAACTAACCACGTTTCGGTATCGCAAAGTCGTTAAATTCTTTTCTGTATCGACCATTCGAAATCGCGCTGTCCTTGTCTATCACCACGAATCCGTACTTTTGTTGCCAACACGTATGACACAATTTACTGAAATCATCGTAAGACATATCTGTGTTTACGTGATCGTTGTATATGTGTTTCAGATTGGTACCATCCTGTTTAAACAAAATCAATAAATTCGCGTTGTCGCGTATAAGATGCTTCGGTATCTTCGCATACGTCTGACAAAGATAGAAAGAGTCAACGTCCGCGTGCCGGCCCATTGCAAAGTATTCTCTTATCGTATCCTGCTTGTCGCACGCCACGTCATCAAAGATAAAAATAGAATTCGGGAGCGCCTCGCTCGGCGGAATGACGTCACTGTTATTCGAGAACGTAAAGTAGCCAATCTCTTCTATCGGTGTTAGTATATTCTCCAAATATCGATATTTCGGTTGTTGCAACGATTTCGAGTACACATACACGTTCTCGAAACGTACACCGTGCGGACTTTCCAGCAAGCTTATCAAGACGTTTGTCTTGCCGCAATTCGACGGACCGCAGATGATACCGCGTATAGAAATCGGTAGCATGCCTCCATGTTTGCGTACCTCTTTCGTTAACGGCATCCTATCGTCAAAGTTTGTCACTTTGATCGTCCGCGATTGTCGTACGAACCGCATTTTACCTCCCCTCCACAACGAATGAAATGCAGTATCGAGAAAGCTGGCCTATTTATAGAGACGCGTAGAGCTGAGATGCTCAGTCTTTAAAATGTTTCTGCTCGTGTCGGATAACAGCGATATTTACGATTTAACCGCCGAGCAGTTAAAGTATATACCAAAGGTCATTCTACTGCGACAGTTTTATAATCACATAGATTATTTGTGGGATAAGCTTCCCGAACATATCAAGGCAGATTCGGAGGTTCAGCAATATCGGCGCTGTTTAATACATTATAATTTGCCGTGTCAGCAAACGCACATCGACGGTCCGCCGCCGTTGATAAAAAACTGCGGCAAATGCCGCCGAAGATAGGTCGAGGTCTGCTGAATTGCGCGATAAACGCGCTTCCGATCGAATTACATATCCCCGGCTATCAATTTTGCGGACCGGGAACTCGCTTAGAAACACGATTGGCAAGAGGTGATCGGGGTATCAATCCATTGGACGCAGCGTGTCGCGAGCACGACATAGCCTACTCGTGTAGCAACGATCTTGCAGAACGACACGTGGCAGACAATATACTCGCCGCGGAAGCGCGAAAACGTGTCACCGCGAACGATTCGACTCTCGGAGAGAGAGCTGCGGCTACAGCCGTCTGGGCGGCCATGAAGGCTAAAACGAAACTCGGTATGGGTTTGAAAACGAAGAAAAAGAAGAAGACCAAGCGAATACTTCCGGTAGCAAAACGCGGCGGTATCCTACCGATCCTGCCGTTATTAGGGGTTCTCGGCTCGTTGGTCGGCGGAGCGGCGGGAGTCGCAAAGGCCGTGAATGATAACAAAGCTGCGCGACGTCAGCTGGAAGAGATGCAACGTCACAATCGCGCCATGGAAGGTCACGGACTTTATCTCGCTCCGTACAAACGCGGACGGGGAGTCTCGAGAAAAAAAAAAACGTCGAAGAGACGCTAAAAATCCCCAAGGGTGTAACTACCAATGTACAACTGCAACAATTGGCAAAACGTATGCGCATTCCATATTTTAGAGGTATTTTCATGCGCGACTCGTTACCGATCGGCGGTATACGTCGAAACGAGAGCGGTATTGTGAATTTGGATAATACTGAGGGACCGGGTACTCACTGGGTGGCGTACGCGAAGAGGGGAGATCGTGCCATATATTTCGACAGTTTTGGCAATCTTCGACCACCGAGAGAATTGACGCAGTATCTAGAGAACAATGTAATAGAGTACAATCGCACACCTTATCAGCGATACGATCAGAGCAATTGCGGACAACTGTGTCTGCGTTTTTTACAGTCGGTTGACAATCAATTTAAAGACCGGCGTTACGCTGTTTAATCTCAGTATTCATTCAAACATGTCACTGACATTTACGCTCACCGGCAAGAGCAGCATCCTCGCGGTAAGCTACTTTCCCGCCGTGGATTTGAGCGATGGCGATTACGAGCTCGGTCTAACAGATTTTGAAACCTATCACACGATACCGAATGTAAATTTGTCAAACAATAAATTCTACTATGACGACGACGACAAGGAGATTACCATTCCCGAAGGATCGTACGAACTGCGTGATATAGACATGTATCTGAAACGCGCTCTTTTATGGGACCAATCCAATAATGTCTTGACAAACGAAGATGAACCGCACCCATTGATTATTATTCATGCTAATAACAATACGATGAAGAGCGAGATCAAGTGCGCTTATCGGATAAATTTCACAAAACCGAACAACATTGGATCGCTGCTGGGATTTTCAGCCAATCGCGTGCTGGAGCCGCGACAATTGCACGAATCGGATGTTCCGCTAAATATCATCAACGTAAACATCATTCGCATAGAGTGTAACGTGACCGCGGGTGCGTACAGCAACGACAAGTACGTGCACACGATACACGAGTTTTCACCGAGCGTGCCACCAGGATATAAGATATCGGAAACGCCGGCACAGATCATTTACCTTCCGATCATCGTACGGAGCATTTCGGACTTGACGCTTCGCGTCGTGGATCAGGCCGGTCGATTGATTGATTTTCGTGGAGAAGAGATCACCGTTAGACTGCATGTACGAAGACGACAGCGATAACGTGAGATGCTCGTACTGAACGAAGCTGAGCAGGTGCAACAGACGAGAAACAAAAAGACAATCCGATCGCCAAAGAAGAAACTCACTGCGTCGAACATTGCATTTTTGAAATCATTGGGTTTCGTCGTACGAAATGGCTAATATCTTAAACATTGGAGGTGAACCGATCTTTGACGATAGCGTCGTCAAGATTGAGACACACACGTACAATCCGTACGCCAACACAACGTTTGGACATAACGATGAGATAAGAATACCCATACAACAGCAGGATTTATACACGTTGCCGTGCGAGAGCTTTCTCTATGTTGAAGGACGATTGGTAATAAAGAGAAAAAATGACGAGTCTGTGACAACGCTTGCGAATAATTGCGTGGCGTTCATGTTTGATGAAATTCGATACGAGCTCAACGGTGTGGAGATTGATCGCAACAGAAACGTTGGCATAACCAGTACCATCAAGAACTACGTATCGCTATCGTATAATGATTCTCAACTCATGCGGAATGCTGGCTGGGACGTTACATCGAGCATACCGGAAGGATACTTCAACTTTTGCGTACCGCTCAAGTTGTTGCTGGGCTTTTGCGAAGATTACAAACGCGTGGTTGTTAACGCTCGTCACGAATTAATTTTGATACGAGCGCGTAGCGATAACAATTGCATTGTAGGAAATCCTGCGACGGAGCCGGAAATCGAATTGTTTAAAATACAGTGGCGAATGCCTCACGTTACATTAAACGAGGTCAATAAGCTATCTATGCTACGGGCCTTGGAAAGCGGGCGATATCTTAGTGTCAGTTTCCGTTCGTGGGATCTGTATGAGTATCCCATGTTGCAGAGCACGATCAAGCATTCGTGGGCCGTCAAAACGGCGACTCAGCTGGAGAAGCCGCGGTACGTTATCTTTGCGCTGCAGACCGGCCGCAAGAATATCATGTCTCAAAATGTTAGCGTATTCGATGACTGTAATTTGACCAACGTGAAACTTTATCTAAACTCCGAATTTTATCCGTACGATGACATGAATCTGGATTTTGGTAAAAATCGATACGCCGTTCTTTTCGATATGTATGCGCGTTTTCGTAAAACTTATTACGGATACGATTCCTTCGATACGCTTTGCAGCTTGTATACATTCCTGATGGAAGGACCTTTTGTTGTCATCGATTGCTCGCGACAAAACGAATCTGTCAAGAGCGCCACCGTGGATGTGCGAATAGAATTTGATTGTAAAGAAAATGTACCTGCAAATACTACCGCCTATTGTCTCATCTTGCATGATCGCGTAATCGAATACTGTCCGTTGTCGAACGTAGTGCGCAAACTCATGTAAATTGCAATATCAGCAGATATTGCAATATAAGTAGATATTGCGATATAAGATACACTGATGTACCGCGATAAGATACAGATTGCTCCGTCGTTTCGTCATGATCGTACCGACGTTTGTCGATCTGCAAGGATTCACCGTCGGGATGAAATTTGTCGTGAAAGAGGTGGCGGTTCTGAGAAACGGGACCGTTTTGGCGCATTACATTTTTACATGTCCCATGCCATGGAGTCTCCTCACGAAGTCCGACAGATCATGCGCTTCCTGGTTGATTGCGAATCACCATGGACTACGATGGGAGGACGGAAACGTGTCCTACAGCATGGCGAAACATCTAATTACATCGGCCGTACTTGGAGAGGGCGACGAGACGTCGACTCTTGTGTACGTCAAGGGATGCCCGAAACGAGAATGGCTGGTGGATCTGCTTGAGAATAAAGCGAGAAAACATCTAAAAATTGAGACTTTGGATGCAGATTACGAAGATATCGAATCTTTAAATAATCTAGATGTTACTAATACTGTAAGATGCGAAAAACATGTTAAGAATTGCGCATTACAAAATGTATTAAAAATATTTAACTGGTGGTCGCGACACCAGAAAAAATTATGATTTTTTTGAAATAAACTATATATGTATATATAAATGTTTTATTTCTTTTTCCTACATACTTTGTAGTATAATATAGATGTTTTAGCTGTTCAAGAGCTGTTTTTTAGTTGTTTTTAATTGTTTGATGGCTCTTTTTAGCTGTTTCATAGCGGTTCAATAGCGATTCAATAGCAGTTATACAGATCGCAGTTATACAGATAGCTGTTTTAGTTGTTTTATAGCTGTTCAAGAGCTGTTTGATAGCTGTTTTTAGCTGTTTTTAGCTGTTTCATAGCGGTTCAATAGCTGTTTGATAGCTGTTTGATAGCTGTTTTAGTTGTTTGATAGCTGTTCAAGAGCTGTTTGATAGCTGTTTTAGCTGTTTCATAGCGGTTCAATAGCTGTTTGATAGCTGTTTTTAGCTGTTTTTAGCTGTTTCATAGCTGTTCAATAGCTGTTTTTAGCTGTTTCATAGCGGTTCAAGAGCTGTTTGGTAGCTGTTTTTAGCTGTTTCATGGCGGTTCAATAGCTGTTTGATAGCTGTTTGATAGCTGTTTTTAGCTGTTTAATAGCTGTTCAATAGCAGTATTACAGATTAAACCATTGAAAGTTAATGGTGCGATATCGTTTTCGAGAATATGTCTCGCGGTGACTTCATCGCACACGTGCAAAACTGCACATTGTAGATTTTTCGGAAGGCGCAATTGTATGGATGCTGAGATCATGGTGAAATCAGATATGATAAACAAACGATGTGACAATAGTGAGATGTAGAAGGATGAATTTGATGGTACGCTCAGTAGTCGAGGACTGGAAGTAAGAGTCGGTTGGCGTGCTTGATCGTGCGGCTTATACAGACAATTGGTTCGTCCTGGCCATCTTAATGCTACTGTATATCAAGGCCCACCGAATTTAACGTGATATGAGCGAGTATGCAGAACTTTGCAAACCAGTGTTCTATCCTGAAGGGAAACCGATCGTGAAAATCAACGATCCGTTCGTGAGGAATGGGGATCCGCAGACCGTCGATGTAACGAGATATCTGATCCGTCGGGAAAACGGAATCGCCGATCTCCGATCGCATCGGAAGTTTCTCAAATTATATGAATGTCGTGAAATACTAATGTGGCGGGATTTTGATGATCATGAAATGTTTAAAAGAGACATCGTATGAAGCGAAGAGAGAGGCCGCATATATGCGTTTGTAGATTTTTTCCTGGAAAGCATCCGTCGCGAAATCGGAATCGCCAATCGCCAATCGAACTGGATGTTTCTCTATTACCAAATATATTGGGAAAGATAGAGGACGGTCGAGAAGACGGTGGAGAATATAACGTCTAATTGATTTAGACGTGTTAGTGCAACACCGCGGTTTCATCATTAAAGTAAAAATGGATTTCGAAGAATTACAGTTTGAAGGACATGAAATGGAAGTTGAAGCAAACGTTGAAGAAATGGAAGTGAATGACGAGGAAGAAATGGAAGTTGATGATGAAGCATTATTGTCGGACGATTTGTGTTATGATAGTGAAATGTCTGATGAGGATATTCCGGACGAAATTTTCAGAGTGTTGAATCAAGCAGAAGTGAATATGTTACACCCTCTGACAAAGATGTGTTGCATATACTTTTATTTTACTCCAAGACATATGAAGTTTTGTGCGTCATGCATTGTCAGAATACACGGATTGTTCTCGATGTTATACGCTGTTCGCAGACATGCCACATGTCCGTATATCCTCATAGATGGTCTCTTTTGTTCATCTTGTGGAGACTCATTATATCTGATTTCACCGTGTAATCTGTGTCCTATGTGTGTTTTTGTGTAAATTTTAACTGTGTAAATAGCCTGTGTAAATAGCCTGCAGTATTTTAGTGTATACATATTATTGTGTAAATTAAGAGACAATGGCCTGAATTCTGAAGGTGACCGAGTTAGGGATTTCTGGTTCAAATCCTGCGGTGGTAAGCAAATTTTCTATGTATAATATAAATTTATTTAAACGCGATCGTGAGCGCAAACAGGAGGGGGGACGGGGGCGCGAGACACCGCGCGAACGAGAAGACGCGCGCGACCGGGGGACGGGGGAAACATCTACGAGGGAGAGATAACGCGAGCGTGCCGTGTGACGTCATGCGGACTCCGTGGCGCGGCGAAACGCGAACGCGGGTCCCCTCGCCCCGCGGCGCCCGAAAACGCGAACGCTCCGCGGCGCGGCGAAAACGCGGATCCCCCCTCGCCCCGCGGCGCGGCGGAAACGCGGTCGCCCCGCGGCGCCGGAAAACGCGGACCCCCTCACCCCGCGGCGCCGGAAAACGTGGACCCCCCTCGCCCCGCGGCGCCCGAAAACGCGGTTCCCCCCTCCCCCTCCCCCGCGGCGCCCAAAAAACGCGGTTCCCCCCTCCCCCTCCCCCGCGGCGCCCAAAAAACGCGGTTCCCCCCTCCCCCTCCACCGCGGCGCCCGAAACACGCGGTTTCCCCCTCCCCCTCCACCGCGGCGCCCGAAACACGCGGTTCCCCCCTCCCCCGCGGTCCCCCCCGCCCGCGGCCCCCCCCGCCCGCGGTTTTCCCCTCGCCCCTCACCCCCCCTCGCCCTCGGTATGTGGTCCAGAACCGGCCTAGCTTACCTACTTATATATATATGTATGTGTGTGACTAGGTATTCTACGTGTATGTATATGTGATCGGGTATTTTGGGAAAATAAAGTAAAATAATTTCGCTTTTGCGTCTCGCACATCGCCAGCTTACACTAATTCTAGTGTTTCGTTCTCGCACACTCGCGCACGCACTTATCTCGCACCCCATGATCATCCTTCCATACATATATATATCTATAACCTTATTTTACATCGCACGATATTTATTGGTAACAGCTTTTCTCTTTTTATTATTACTTTACGCTGTGTTTCGCACAACACATGTCTATATACACTTTGTCTTTTTGTTTTTAGTTTTCTCGCCCTCGCTCTGATGGTGCCAAATCCATCGGCCCCGACCTTGTCGCGTTGACCCGGTTGTCGTTCTCCTCCTTCGGCCGCTTTTTCAGCTTCACCATGGGCGTCGAGAGTACCCGGTAGTCTGTGATGACGGGCTTTGGGTTGATTGTCATCACCGTTGCCGGCATCAGTTCAGCTGTTGGCTACAAGGACAAGGCAAGACAAGGCAATAAATAAAAAGGAAGAAGTTGGAAGAAGTGTTATTACTGTTTATTAAGGCCGAGTATCAGATAGGGTAATATTGTAAAAGATCATTTTTATTATAATTTTCTCTTAGTGTCGAGATGTAAAAAAACAAAATTTTTAAATCAGATTAAAAATATGTAGTCAATTTGCTCGGTTTAAGTAAAACTTATGAGGAAGAGTCAACGACCAATAACGAGCTAAGATAAGCATTAAAATGTTATTTGACAGCAAATTCAAGTTTATTGACAATTACAAGAACATTGAATGTTTCGGCTTACTTAGCTTTCATCAGCAACAAATCATATGAGAAATAAACAATAATTTATTGCTGATGAAAGCTAATAAATCATATGAGAATTACACAATAATTTATTGCTGATGAAGTAAGGATGAAACGTTCAATTTTCTTCTAATTGTAAACTTAAATTTCCTAACCTTATTGTTTAGCTCGATTGGCTATTGACCTTTCCTCATAGGTTTTACAAAAATTTTGTAACACTTTGTTAGATACATCGTGTAATATAAGTATAACGATTAATAAATTAGTATATCTAATAATTGAAAATGTATTGCTTGTAGGAAAAAATGGTGATAGCATGTTGCGTTCCTCAGTGCAAGTCAGGAAAGAAAGTTCCATCCCACAAATTTCCAAAAGACCCAATAAGATGCCAAAAGTGGGTAAAAAGTCTAAATTTGCATCACTTAGAAAACTTGTGCGCAAATGAGTTACAAAAATATCAAGTATGTCATAAGCATTTCCGCGAAGAAGACTATAGTTGCTCCAGTTTACGTAACCGTTTCTTGACAAACACAGCCATTCCCCTTTTAAATATTAATAATAATGATGATAGCGCTGATGTAGTAGATATATTGTCGGTACAGTAAGTAATGTACAACAACAGCCATTACAGCTTTTAGAAAAAAATGAAAGCGAACAGCAGAATACAGTTTCACAGTCTATGCCTATAGATGTGTCAGATATACAAAAACAAATACATCAGCAGAGCGAACAAATATCAAAACAACAACATTTATTAGAAACGTTTAATGTACAACACAAAATATTACAAAAAGAAGTGTTCAAAATGCAACAAAAAATATACGAGAAAGACATAGAAGAGAAAAATAAGTTGCAGCAATCACATTGTCAAGAAAAGGAAAGTGTAATCCAGAATTGTGCAAATCGGCTGACAAGACTAGAAGAAGAAATGCGAATAATAATAACTCCGAAAAGAAATAAGGTATTACAAAGGAGACCAATTTTACGAAATGTCACTCGCACAGCAAATCTTACTCCTACTGCAAAGATACTATATAACTCTAATGTTAGACTAAAACGTACTAATACACGTTTAAAACGCCTTATACAACGAAGAAAGAAATGTCAAGAAAAAGAAACATCGATGCACAAGAAAGTAAACTCGACAGGTGCTGTGCAACAACAGTTTATTAATATGCTGCAGAGAAACAGTACAGTACGTCCCCAGGTATATAATATGAAGATATAATGCTCCATAATAAATGATCCTATATCCTAAATGCTGTATTGAACATGTATCACACGCACAAACAAATCCCATTATTATTATTAATATTATTGGTATTACTATTTATCAAAACAGTTATTTACAGTTATTTATAGTAATGCAGTTATTGTAAATGCAGTAATTTTTGATATTTCATTTATGTCACATAGGCTGGGTTCCACTTATCGCTCACAACGCTCGCGAGCATCATTTCGTCCTTGTTTAACATTTGACAAACAACAAGGATGAAATGATTCCACGAGCGTTGCGAGCGATAAGTGGAACGCATCCATAATTGCTTATATTTATACTATTATGCTATTCAGATTTCTACATTTGTATATATGACTTGGTATATTTTATATTGATCATACTTGTGTATATTTTTTTCTATTTTATGTTATTTAATTGTGCCTCAATGGTCGAATTTGTAAAGATGGCCTGCCCCTCTCATAATAGGGAGGTGCAGGTTCAAAGGTATCACCTCACCCCTGGCTGAAGTGATATTTTTTGCAATAAATTCTGTACAGTTTGTTGCTAAAAGATTCTTATTTAGCATCATTATTATTATTATTACATTGATTATCAAATCAATTACGTGTACTATTTCGACTTTAGCTGTAAACTGTGTTTCAAGACTGACATTACTCGGCGCGCACTTTGTTAAGTTGGAAAAAAATGTATACGCAAAAATATTATTAGACACGAAGATGCAGCCTATTCATATAATATAAGGCATATTTCTATTGGGTTATTTATATAATGACAATAATTGACATAAATGACAATTGGATGTATATCAATGTATATAATTGTATATTTTTAGTCGTGGTTTAATATCTGTATTTGTCATTTGAGATGCATTTTTGATATTCTTTTTGTGAGATATTTTATACATTTTTTGTAGGGTCGAAGATATACAGTTTAAGAGAAAGTATTCTGTATCGGTATATACAAACGATCGCACGCATGTTACAATTTTCTATCCAAATACCTCACCTGTCCTATAATAACAACATTAAATTCCGAACTGGCACGTATTCCTTTGAAAACTGGATGCACTAAATTAATAGTGACATTTTTGAAAAATGCTGTAAGAGATATGAAAGATGACAGAGAAAAGTATGTAGCTCTGTTATGGGATGAAATATCGTTACAACCTGGTTTGTCATACGATAAGACACATGACAAAATAATTGGATTCGAGGACTAAGGAATAAGGAGGACTAGAAAAATAGCAGACCACGCTATAACCTTTTATTTAAGATGTCTAAAAACGGGGAATAAAATACCTTTAGGGTATGGATTTTGCGAGAGGTCTACGAAAACCTTTCAATTAGTACGGTGCATGAAAGAATGGCTGTCACACATTATCAATTCTGGATTGATACCTATCGCAACAATATGCGATCAAAGTGGCCCAAACATTGCTGCAATAAATGCGTTGATACAGGATAGTAACATAATTCGCACAAAAAAGAATTTATGTACAAGTAAGTGGGAATCATAATATAGTTTAAACATATATAACGTAATGTGTAATACCAGAGAGAAGACTGCAGCCAAATCATGTTCACAACCACTCTCAGGTCATCTCTGATAATACATAATGGTAATAAATAAAATGTAATGTAATATATATAAAATATATATATGTATATACACAAAGAAATATAACAAATTATTTTTTAAGAGAATACTTTTATCATAAAAGAACGAGAAGTCATACCCGTTTTTGATTATGTGCATTTGCTAAAAGCAACAAGAAACAACTTGTTAACGAAAGATTTACATATGAATGTAAACAAAGCCTGCAATGAAGATGAACAATATGCATCTTGGAGTCATATTGTGACATGTTACGACATAAACAAAAACAGTTTTTAAAACAACGACAATTATCTAAAATAACGGAGAAACATGTTAACCCAAATTTAATACCGAAAATGAGGGTGAAGTATGCCTCTCAAGTTTGTAGTAAAACTTTCTCCAATTTTATTGATGTTGTACTGAATTTAAGTAACGGTAAGTCTGTATGAAATTAACATGTAGTATTAAAAAATTTGTTTGTGAATTTATGCCCAATAATTTGCATTTGATGTTTTAGGAGTTGTCCAGACACGGAAAGGTATCATAAAATTACCAAAAGGAGCTGCTGCTACCTCCGATATGTTATATTTTTTCAATAATTTGTTTGACTCATTCAACGGGATACAAGGACAATGATTAAGTAGCATAATTTCTCCTAATAGTGGACATACACAATTGTGGCAACAAGCTTGCAAGAAATTATCAAATATGCAATACGTTGATAAACAGACTCGAAAAGTTGTCAAGAAGAATGCTCCAAAGTGTCTCGAAAACTGGATATGGACGATAAAAGCTGCGCAAAATATATGGAATATCCTACATGAAAATAATTTTGATTCGTTAAATCTAAGATTCTTAAATCAAGATGTGCTTGAAAATTTTTTTAGCCAGATAAGGAGCAATGGCTGTGCTAATACAAATCCTAGTCCGGTACAGTTTCAAGGAGCGTTCAAATCATTGCTTATCTGTAATTTTACCTCCAAACATTCAATTGGAGCTAATTGTCGAGAAAATAATGAAGGAACTACATTTGCTTTATCTCAATTAATGGATCTTAGTGAGCGAATGAAAGAAATATATTCCAAGGAAGTTCATGAAGTAGAATGTACGGAAGCAGCAATACTTGCAGTTGCAGAAACTGAAATTGTACTAGATGCAGAGAAGATTATCAACTATGTTTGTCGTAACAAGACAATTGCGCAATGTGAAAAATGTGATTTAGATTTAGAAAATGGAAATATTGTTCATTTTGTACAAGATGCCACAGATATTATGGAAAAGACATTCCCGAACATTTGTTATGAGTCAAAATTTTCGGAAAAATTAGCACATGTTTTGGAGGACAAATATCTTACATATTTTCCTGAGCAATGCACACATTTGAAAGAAGTTTTGTTACAAATAATTGCAGTGGAATTTATTCAAATATCCTGCACTTTTTATTAATAACATTTTATCCAGAAAAACAGAAATACATTCTGATAATTTCCTTTATAATACAGCTAAAAGATTATCTACAAAATATGTAAAGAAACGCAGTGAAAGTAAAACTGATAAACGACAACAGATTATACCCATATAAAGTATCAGGTAAACAAATTGTTATTTTTATCACCAGGACGCGAAATGAGACATGAGCGGTTTATCGTACAAAGTAAGTAAAGTAAAGTTGCAATACATATAAAATTTATTATTGTTTCAGTGGTTTTCTACATTGGAAAGTAAATTACTGGTAGCACAAAATTCTGGATATAACGCAATTCACCGATATAGAAATTGAGACAATCTGAATCGTTATACAGCCTAAAGAATCAAGCCAAGCTCAATCCTGCTTTTAATGACAATCATAAGTTAATTGGTTTTCATGATATCAACCTATGTGTGTCTGCATGGGATAGTCACGAAGAAGGCAGATTAGTATATCGATACGGAGGGAAGTCAGTTGGAGCATTTCTGCAGTCACGAAAACGGTCATTGATGATGCCGAGCATAGCTCATGCTCTGTTCCTGGATGTGACTCACGATTAATCCCAGTCCGGTGGAGAAACGAAGTGTCTTTGATCTATTTCCGAGCGCTGCGCTTGTATCGATGACGTTTCAGTGGAATATATATATATATATATATATATATATATATATATATATATCTCAAACATTTAATTTCTCAATTAATTTAAATGTAAATAATAAAAATAAAATAATATTAGTAAATATTTATATAGTGTCTATTTTATTATGATTTTTAAACTTACAAATTAGTTGTAATTGTAATTATAATTTATGTAATATAGACTGCAATCCATTTGATGCTACAAATGTTTCAAAGCGTTTTTTTTTCTCCGTCTTTATTCATTGAAAAAAAGGAGAAGAGGAATGTTTCGAAGCATTTGCAGAGTTATGTGGATCGCAACCATAGTTGAGTTCAGAACCATAAGCTACGCCGAGCTACGCATTTTTATCGACTACAACCGCCATGTTGCTATTTAATTCCTATTTCAAGGGGTCAAACTTTTAGATGGCGCTGCAAACACTGTACAACTTTTTCATATGGGAGTTTGAGAACCCTGATCTTTATCCCAAAATTTAAGCAAATGCGAACATTTATATATATATATATATATTTTTTTTTTTTTAATAATCAGTAACATTGCGATCTGTCTAAGTGGAGACATTTAGCAATAGGTTAAGTAATTTGAAGTCTTGCACGGAGAAGTCCAGTGACTAGTCCGTATTCAAAAGTCAACTCATGCTAGAAGATCTTGCGGAGCTTTTCTCTTAAGTCGGCGAAAGGTTGTCCTGGCATCCATTAGTCCAAAAACCAGCTGATTGGGGTGTGATAAGATTCTCTCTTTATATATCCTGGTGCGTGTAATGATTTCCTCTTTGACGGTAGGAATGCCTAAGTCATGGTGTATTCTGTCGTTAGAGACATACCAAGGAGCGTTAACGATCATACGAAGGGTTTTTGACTGGAACCTTTGGAGGATTTCCAAGTTTGAATTTGCCGTTGTTCCTCACAGCTGTAGGCCATAGGACCAAATAGGTTTGAGGATACACTTGTATAAGAGTAGTTTATTTTCTAACGAGAGGTGGGAATTTCTGTTCATGAGCCAGTATAGGCTACGCAGTTTTAATCCGAGTGCTTTTCTCTTTGTGAAAATATGTTTTTTCCAAGTAAGACGTCTATCCAGATAAATGCCCAGATATTTAACATCATCTGCTTGAGGTATTTGGGTTCCGTGAAGTTTGACAGGCGGGCAAGAGTCTCTTCTTGTGGTAAAAGTGACGTGGATGAATTTGGACCCGTTTGCTTGTATGCGTCAGTCCTTGAGCCAGGTGGATATTTTATCAAGACTTTTTTAAAGCTTGGTGGAGGCTTTCTTAGGGCACCTATCCACCGCCAGGATCGCAGTGTCATCAGCGAAAGTTCCGGTAACGACACCATCGATAACTGGCAAGTCTGAAGTAAACAAAGTGTATAAGGTTGGACCCAACACGCTGCCTTGAAAAACTCCAGCTTGTATTTTGTGGAGGTTTGTTATATCTTCCCCCTGTTTCACCTGAAAATGCCTATCGCTGAGATAAGATCTAATAAAAGAGTAGTAACAATTTGGAAGAGCCGCCTTGATCTTGGACAGCAAACCCTCATGCCACACTCGGTCGAAAGCTTGAGATATATCCAAGAAGGCAGCAAAACAATATTGTTTGTGTTCGAAGGCAGAATGTATTCTATCGACTAGTATGTGTATTTGTTCGATCGTACTGTGTTTTTGCCTAAATCCAAATTGGTGATCTGGTAGGAGATTATGGTGGACTAGAGGCATAAGTCTTTTGAGAAATAGAATCTCCATTACCTTGGAGAGGATTGGAAGTAAGCTAATAGGGCGGTAGGACTTGACGTCCTCAGCTAGTTTGCCCGGTTTGAGTATCATTATGACTAAAGCTGTCTTCCATTGGGATGGGACAGTTTTTAGTCTGAATATGGCATTAAACAAGGATGTTAAGAAGGTGATAGCTTCTGCAGGAAGTTGCTTTAGGATCTGAGCGGTTATTAAGTCATAACCAGGAGCCTTGTGAACATCTAGTTTTTTGATAGTAGTGAGAACATCGTTCTTAGTAACCTTTTTGATGAAGGAAGAGTCCTCTAGGTGCATTTGGTTTAAAGAGTCCTGTATGGTTTGACCCATAGTACCCTTATCCGGATTTGGAGTAAAGACGCTCTCTAGGTGTGTTGCAAACTCAGTGGCCTTATCAGAGTCTTTTGCAGCCCAAGTACCATCGAGTTTACGTATAGGGGGCTGATGTAGGATGGGACGTTTTAGTTTTCTGGTAGCCTTCCATAGCGAGTAGTTAGTGGCGGTGGATGCGTCCAAATTTTTTAGATAGTTTTGTAGTCCTGAATTTCTGTCGTAGAATAGAAGTCGTTTTAATTCTGTTGAGAGCTGGTTTAATCGAGTTTTGTCCCCTGGGTATCTTGTTTTCTGCCAAATTTTCCTAGCACGCCTTTTCTTTACTATTTTTTCCCTGATAGATAAAGAATATTAAATAGGTTTTGTATAGGTGGCCTCAAAGGTGGAATCCCATGCTGCCCTTTGAACGCAGCTGTTGAAGTGCTCAATTGCCTCTTCGATATCATTGGCGTTTTTTAACGAGTAATTTGCTTTAAGAGAGGAGGCCAGGGATCTCCGGAAAAAATCCCAGTCAGTACGGTTATTATGTAATCTACAGGATTTAGAAGTCTGCATAATTTTTCTACTTAGTGATATAAGTACAGGGGAGTGGTCTGATGAGAGATCCAGGCAAGATTTGCATTCAATCAAAGCATTAGGAAGGCCCTTAATTATGCAAAAGTCAATTAAGTCCGGGATTTTCATAGCGTCCGTGGGCCAGTAAGTAGGTTCACCCGACGATACAACGTCGAGTTTCAATATTTCAATTGCATGCAGTAACTGTCTGCCTTTGGGGGATATTGTTCTTGAATCCTAGTAGGTGTGCTTAGCGTTATAATCGCCACCGGCGATAAATCTATGGCCCAAGGTGGTAAGGTATTTAAGGTAATCATCCTTATCTATAGCATGTTTAGGGGGCTACTATAGACAGCTGAGACGACTATTGGTCCTTTCCAATCCTCAATCATGACATTGGTTGCCTGAATTTTTTCAGTATGGTAAGATTTAATGACGTGGTGCCTAATATTATTTCTTATCAATACCGCACTACCTCCATAAGCGGTACAATTTGGGTGCATTGTATGATAGAAGCTGAAATTTGTCATTTTAAAAAAGTTTTTCCTTGTGAAGTGAGTTTTGGAGATAAGAAGAATATCTAGTTGGTTTGTTAAAATAAATGCCTTAACCTCTAAGGTATGTTGTGACAGCCCGTTAGCATTCCATAAGGCTATTTTTAGAGAATCGAATTTGACAATCCTGACATTAAGTCGTGAAAAAGTTTTGTCAGGGTAGTTAATTGATCCGAAATACGTTTTAATAACTCCATCATATTCCCAGCTTCAATTTGAACCTTGGGTATTGGTGTTTTTATCTGATCTGAATATAAAGTTTTATCGATGTTTTGTGTGGTTGAGTGAGAGCAGGTATGCTTCGAGGAGTTAGGCTGATAGGATGATGATTTCAAGCTTGTCTTATCCGTTGTTAGTAGTGATTTTTCCCTGGCAGGAGGAAACTTAACTTTTTGAAGTTCCTTATAAACACTACAGCCTTTGTAATTTGCCGGATGGTTCCCATCGCAGAGAACACATCTGACATCATCAGACCTAGACTTGCGCGGGCAGTCGGCTGAGCGATGGTATCCTGCGCATTTAATGCATCTAGGAGTGCGACGGCAGTAAGCTTTCGTATGGCCGTATTGTTGGCATTTGGCGCATTGGGGAATCTCGCGTTTAGGTCGTGGAGGTTCGAAGGAGATACGGCAGTGTAGCAAATGTTTGACTTCATAAATAAGCTTGTTATTGTCATTCAATTATAAACATAGGTAAAGGTTTTTGAAGTGAAACTTCTTTAGGCACGGTAGTGAGTTCGATTCGCGACACAAAAAAGTGTAACGGAAGTGAAACTTCTTTGGTACGGTAGTAAGTTCGATTGTGCGACACGAAAAGTGTAACGAAAATTTGACCAATAGGCATACGGCGTTGGCGAGACGGTTCTTCTTCTGGCACGGTAGTAAGTTCGATTGTGCGACACGGAAAGTGTAACGAAAATTTGACCAATAGACGTACGAAATGAAACTTCTTTAGTACGGTAGTAAGTTCGATTGTGCGACACGAAAAGTGTAACGAAAATTTGACCAATAGGCGTACGGCGTTGGCGAGACGGTTCTTCTTCTGGCACGGTAGTAAGTTCGATTATGCGACATGAAGTGTAACGAAAATTCGACCAATAGGCGTACGAAATGAAACTTCTTTGGTACGGTAGTAAGTTCGATTGTGCGACACGAAAAAACGTCACAAAATAGTGTCACGAAAATTCGACCAACAGGCGTACAAAGTGAAACTCCTTTTGGATCGGTAAGTAAATTCGATTTTGCGACTCGAAAACGCGTCATGAAAATTCGATCAGGCGTACGGCACTGGCGAGACGGATATAGTGAGAACTGCGTGTAACACTATATTTATATTTAGAATTACTATATATATGCCCATATATATAATGATATATGGACCCATTTATAATTTTATATAAAGCCAAATTTCATATATAATTACATATAATTATATATATTTATATATAATTAAATATAGAATTATATACAATCTTTTTTTCCCAGGTAGAACCAGTAACTGTTCGCACAGATAGTGACTGACAGTGCTGTGTTGTGTTGCCTACGAGTATACATACCGGGTGTCTCAGACCACCCGTATCACCCGATTTATTCGTAAACGCAACATTTTAGAGAAAAATGTTCCAGACCAAAGTTGTATGGTTTCAAGGGGTACATAAGATGGTGTCATTAGTTTTACCTTAAATAGTTGCTTGAAGGTCACGTAAAGGTCACCTTCAATTTTTTAAATAGAACTACCTATTTTTTATTGCATATTCTTGTAGCTTATCTTGAGGGCTTTTCAAAACACTATAAGAAAGTATTTTTTTATTAAGAACTTTTGGAATTATAAGGCTTGAAAGTTCTAGTATTTTGACATAAAATACAAAATATCTTGTAAAACATCAAGTTTTCGGTAATGTTACCTTAATACTTTTATGCACAGAATAATGAGACGAATCAATTAGTATAAAAAAGCATAGTTCCTTTAAGAAAAAATATGTAATTTGCAACACGCATCTGCATACTTTTTCTTAAAAGCAACTATGTCTTTTTTTCATATCAATTGATTCGTCTCATTATTCTGTGCATAAAAGTATTAAGGTAACATTACCGAAAACTTGATGTTTTACTTATTTTGTATTTTATGTCAAAATACTAGAACTTTCAAGCTTTATAATTCCAAAAGTTCTTAATAAAAAAATACTTTCTTATAGTGTTTTGGAAAGCCCTCAAGATAAGCTACAAGAATATGCAATAAAAAGTAGGTGGTTCTATTTAAAAAATTAAAGGTGACCTTTACGTGACCTTCAAGCAACTATTCAAGGTGAAACTAATGACACCATCTTACGTACCCCTTGAAACCATACAACTTTGGTCTGGAACATTTTTTTCTAAAATGTTGCGTTTACGAATAAATTGGGTGATACGGGTGGTCTGAGACACCCGGTATACGTGTCGTGTTACTTTAAGGCACAAAAGATTTATTTTATTAATTTCAGAAAAGTTATGGCAAAGCCTTGCCTTCAGAAGTTTCACTTCTAACGCGCGTGGCGACCACGCGTTCATTTTTTTTTTTTTTAATCCCTCTTTGCTTAATGTTCCAAATATTGGAGGCTTCGTGCCCGAGATCCAATAGGGCCTCTTTGATATCGTTCGTGTCCACTGAGGGGTGCAGATTCTTCAAGACCACCCTAAAACCCCTATCCTCTTTGGGTTTATAGGTAAAAAATTCGGTTTGTTTAATTTCTAATTGTTTGACTATTATAGAATATGCTTCGGATGTACTTGGCTGTATTTTAACTTGATCGTTATGAAGAACTCTAATTACATAGTTGTCTTTAGCTTGATCATCAAGCATATTGATGAAGGGTTGTATATTTTTGACTCCATCGACGAATATTGTGGTGGTGGCTTTATCAATTTTTCTTTGATTTCACGATTTACGCCTTAATCCTCTTCACCTTCAAGGGGAGAGAAGCTATTGGATGTAGGCACTGGGTTACTAAGCCAATAGGAACTAATTTTGACCTGTTTTTGTTTTCTGGTAGAAATCTCAGGGCTGGTACGCGCTCTTTTCTTCTTATCTGTGACCACTGTCCAGGGAGACTCGCAATTTAAGCCTACCTCTTTATTTGTTATGGTCTTCAAGGAGTTTTTATTTGCGTTTTCACGACCGAATGGTCTCAATAAGTTTTCGCTAAATGAAGCAGAACGAAGTCTGTTAGAAACCAGATGTAGTGGAGTGTTGCCGAACAATGGTTGGCCCTCCCCCCCAGAATCCGTGGGGCCGACCTCCGAGGAGGGTAGATTTTCCAGCATAGCTGGGCTGCCACCTGGGGTAATAATAATTCCGTTTGTTTTATCCATTGTGGGTTTGTTTGGCTGTTGGTCCACGGGAGGTATTTTATTTCCCTCCTACCCTTCGGCGGCTACTGGCCGCCGGCGAGCGTTCCCCCATCCGCCACCCAGGGGACGCGCCTCCTAGCGGTTACAGCCTCCGCCGAAGGATTTATATATTTTAATGCAAAAATCAAAAGGTACATATTAGACGTCGACTAGACATTGAATACACGTCTGAGGATAGCGCGAGTTTAAAAAATATAAAATCTCGAAATTTTTTATGGAAAATTCTTTTCCGATGCTCAATATATTACAAATAAATTCTAAAAATACTCAGAGCAAAAGACGTCTAAATTGTCATATTTTTAGACGTGCATTTAGATTAGACGTAATCCAAATCTCTCCGACGTCGGTTAGATGTCGAATCGACGTCAGCGTTCCGGCTGGGGAGGGAAGCGCAATATAATCTATCCCGAGCACACAGATGAGTATCTCACTGTCTCTAATATAATTTGGAATCGTAATCGACACATGTACTCGGAGATTGTAATAACTCGTGCGCCACAAATGTATCTTCCCATTTCATACGATGTGCCATTGATAAACAGCTAGCTTATTAGTAGTCCCTTAATTTCGATATATCCGTGTACATTTTATATATTGACGACCATCTTTGGCGTGAAGCATAGTGAGCGGTAATTGTGAGTGAGTGTATGTACTGAGCGAGTGTGTGCGTGTGTATGAACGAGCGTGCATACATAAGCGGTCTCCGAAGAAATATCGTTGTAGTCACCGGAATTCCAAATAAAACTGCGGATATAATTAAACGAGTGTTTCGATCGATGAATGCACGTCCCTTTCAGTGAATCGAGTCATCTTATTTCATGTTTGAGTAAGGTTTAACGAAATAGATCTTACAAAGTATATAATTTTTCGTTACCGATTTTTTTGGAAACCGGTATCAGAAGTTTGACGAATTTTTTGGGAAATAATTGATCGAATTTTAAAGAATTGTATATAAAACAGAGGCAGAATTTCCCGGGGAGTGCTATAAACTGTATAGTTTTTCGTTACCGATTTTTTTGGGAACCGGTATCTTTTTGGAAATCGGTTACGAAATTTTTTTCAATTTTTTAGGAAATAATTGAGGGAATCTCAAAGAATTGTATACGATGGAATTGAACTTTAGTAGATAAAAAAATAATATATTTCAATTTATAGCATTTTAGAGGGAGAGGGAAAGGGAGAGGGAGGGAAAAGGAGGGAGAGGGAGAGGGAGAGAGAGGGGGAGAGGGAGAGGAAGAGAGAAAGAGGGGGGAGAGGGAGAGGGAGAGAGGGAGAGGGAGAGAGGTACATTTACACATATTTTAAAAATATTTTAATATCATGTAATATACATTATTCGTAGACAGATCGAGCAGAACTGGATCGAAAAGCCTTTTATCATTTTGTAATTTTTTTAATAATTAATGAGAAATTACTTAACACAGATACGTGAATCAGGATGCGTTGACGAGATGGAACAGCCCAACGTTCACGTTTTGTTAGGTGCGTGGTGAGGCGTTGAAAGAAGTGCATAACAACGGCTATACATGAACGACATTCATATTGTTATTTATAAAGCGTTCTTCCTAATATTTCTCCACATGAGTAACAACGTGAACGTTGGGCTGCTCCTTTCGTCAAATCGCATGGACACATCCTGTTTTTATTCTTATATTTATCTTTATGCTTTGGCCCCTAAAAAAGTTATATTGCAAATGTTGAAATTCAAAAACAATAGGCTCTTTCAAACTTTGACCCTGAATAAATTACGAACGGTATCGACTTCTGTTATTTAATGTAATTTCAAAATGCATCAAAATAAGAAAATGTTATCTACAGGGATCCTAAAAAAATTTATTTTAACTACAAAGTTTATCTTACTAAAAAAATAAACTTCGTAGTTAAAATAAATTTTCTTTCAAGGTCAAAGTTTGAAAGAGCCTATTGTTTTTGCATTGCAACATTTGCAATATTACATCAACGTTGCGAAATGTTAGAAACACTATTTTTAATATATTTACTTTTTTTTAATAAGAAATATGCTATTATTTTTTAACACAATTTTTAACAAATATGTTATTTTAGAATTTTTAAAATTTAATTTTTACAATTGTTCTTGTTTAATTATCAAGTTTATCTTTTTTAAAAAAATTAAAAGAAAATAAGTTTTTAAGTGTTAAAAAAAACCTATTTTTTTTAATTTTTTGAAAGATATAAACTTGATAATTAAACAATGTATTCGATCGTGTGTACTGAGAAAGACATAATAATCTTGGTTTACTTTACATTTCATCTTTTTTAGTTCAAAGAATTAGAAAAATATAAAAAGTTAAATTTAAATTAAAATTAATCTGCATTAAAAAAAATAGATAAACATAAATTTTTCCTGTTATTATATAAAGGAGAAAAGTTTGTACTGTTGTTCGGGGTCTCTTAGAAACTATTGGACCGATTTTAAAAGTATTGTATATATAAAGTAGGGGTAGAATATTTCCTGGGGAGTGCTATAGGGTGTATAGTTTTTTGTGAAAGTATTGTATATGAAGTAGGGATAGAATTTCCCGGGGAGTGCTATAGGGTGTATAGTTTTTCGTTACCGATCTTATGGAAATTGGTTTTTCTAATTTCTTCAATTTTTCAGGAAATAATTGACGGAATGTCAAAGAATTATATATGAAACAGGGGTAGAATTTTCCGGGGAGTGATATGAAGTATATAACTTTTCGTTACAGATTTTTATTGAAACCGGTATCCGAAATTTTTCCATTTTTTGGGGAAATAATTGACTAAATCTTAAAGAATTGTATATGAAACAGGAATAGAATTTCATAATAAAAGAGTTACCGATTTCTGTCTAAAAAAATCTACGTAATTCTGATTTCTGCAAATTTTGATATCAAGCTAATTTTTTTTTAAGGATAGAATATTATTATATTGAATTTGGCGAGAATCGGTGAAAAGGTTGCCGATTTTTGCTTAAAAAGTATGTAAGATTTTTGCTTAAAAAGTGTGTAAGTTATACATGTCATATTTGTCATCTTACATACAGTATTATTAAAGGAAGGTTGTTTCGAATTTGGCAAAGATCGGTGGAGGGATTACCGATTTCTGCTTCAAAACTATGACTCTCTTAATTCCCCTAGTCCGTGCCAGTTCTGAGCTGAGCGTTGAATGGCGGCCGAAGAGGACGACCACGACGGCTCGCGCCGCCACGGAAGCCTCGCAGCAAGGAAGATCCGCGGGAGGCCAAGGCACGGGACCGAGCTCGGATCCCCGGGACCGGCGCGAGAACGCCGATTGGTTCACCTCGCCCAGGCCCGGCACGTCAGCCAAACCCGCTTCCCGACCAAGCCCGACACGCCCCGCTCCTCAAAGCCAATCCTTATTCGGAAAGTTACGGATCCAATTTGCCGACTTCCCTTACCTACATTAGTCTATCGACTAGAGGCTCTTTACCTTGGAGACCTGCTGCGGATATGGGTACGAACCGGCGCGACACCTCCACGTGGCCCTCTCCTGGATTTTCAAGGTCCGAGGGGAAGATCCGGACACCGCCGCAACTGCGGTGCTCTTCGCGTTCCAAACCCTATCTCCCTGCTAGAGGTTTCCAGGGAACTCGAACGCTTATACAGAAAAGAAAACTCTTCCCGGATCTCCCGACGGCGTCTCCAGGTCATTTTGGGTTACCCCGAGTATATGTATAAGTTATACATGTATTTTTATATAGAGTATTATTAAAGGAAGGTTGGTATTGAATTTGGCGATGATCGGTAAAAGGGTTCTTTTTTTATAAAAATCAAAATAACATGATATGTGAAACCAGCAGCTTATAATGACAAGAGAGTGAATTAATAGCAGGTCAGCTTAGTAATTTCACAAACAGTTTTTATAGAAAATCAATACATCAAACTTTGTATGATTGTATTGATTTTCTTAGTACATGAGAAACGTCATTTACGATGTATACAGAACCTTGATTTTTAAATTAAAAAATCTAGGAATAAAATCGGTAATCGGTAAGTGAAATATCGAGTATCTTTATTTCCTTCAAATACATTTTTCTCGCCTAAATGCATCTTTAGTGTTCTTCAGTTTTGCGAATCTGCAAGGTTAGAATGTTATATGTCTTTATTGGTACACACGATCAATATATTAATGACATAAAGACACAGAACAGAGTGATTGCGAGTAAATTACCTGATTGAATAACGTATTTTTTATATTTAACTAGCATGCCCCGTTTCGGCTTCGCCCGAAATTAGAGTGTGGCCAATCAATATCATTTCCAAAATTTATTAAAAATTATGAAACTGTTTACGTTTTTTACCCGACAAATTATTTCTACCGTTGTCCGACTCTCACCGCGAGAAGCTCTACGTCGAGATCAGTTCAGAAATACGGAAATTCAATGAAATTAGAAAAATTAATATACATTTTTTCTTTTTTATTGAATGTGATGAATAAATCTGGACGGCCGTATGCGCGAACATAAGTCATTGCATCTTGTGCGTATTCATGCATGTGCCGTGGGCTTCCTGTGAATGTACTCGGCAGTATGACCATCTTTCCCAATTCATTTGGATTGCTATCAATAGCAATTGCATCGCGTAAATGAATATATTGTTCTGAGCGCAGCTTGGTTTGATTCAATCGAATGAAGAGAAGTTGCTCGGTCTCGATTTTTGCATACATATCAACAATGTATTGATGAAACAATTGGCGACATTTCAAAATGTGATTGTCTGCGTTCTCACGAATCATTGATCGATATGAATAGTAATTCATGGCACTAACTTTCTTATTGGTCTCCTCATCTGTTTGTGGATTTATCATTTTGATGTTGAAATGATATCCATCTTCTCCTTGCCAGAATAAAATTGGATATTGCAATGCATCGTATGAGCGATGAGTTTCTGAGACTCGCTGAACATTACCATCTCTACGATGAAGAACTATATCACGCGAGTTAAATTCTTCACCAACTATCACGATCGCCACTTCATTAATTGTTAGTGCGTTGTATTGTCTTTCATGTTGGCCCGGTGGTGTTTTGTCAGCTCTAATGACAACTACGTAATCATCAGCTGGCATTCGCTCAAGTGCCGTCTTGAACATTCAAAGTAATTCGTTGTGTTGATCGAATAAATTTTGTAATGCAACAACAATTTCTGGATTTGTGCCGGAATTGAATCGACAACGTTGATGAACTTGTTCATCACTGGTCCCCATAGAATAAATCTGAAGAAATTTGTAATCTGCATCCGGCATTGGTAGAAGTGATCCAGCACGATGGTAAATTTGCCCTTGCACTTTGAACGTTGGCATGTAATTGTCACATATAATTTCTGTTGCACCGAACGATGTCATTTGGAAACATGAATTATACTCACGTATGTTTGCCAAGAAATGTTTCGACTCGTTTGTGTCACCTAATACCAATGTTAATAATGGATCGGGTGGTAAATGCAATTCTGGCAATTTCACTTTTCCACCTGCGCAGCACATTCCTGGATTTTCATTCTTAAATTTCAATGCACGGCAAAATTCGCATAACTTATCCATTTTTCCAAAAAAGATACTTCGATGGAGACTATAATCATAATCAGCATCGTAATTAAACGCAGCAAGATTCAAATCAGCATGCAGTGTCCCTCTGAATCGAACATTGCGTTCTCGATTGGTTGCCAGTCTTGATTCTCGTTGCTTTCCTGTTTCATTCGAACGGGCTTGAGCATTTCGTACTCGAAGAACTTCTAATCTTGCCTCCCGTTGCTCGTCTGTTTCTGAAACTTGTAATGCCTTTTTCTTTCGTGCCTGAGATGTAGATCGACCAATCGATTGACGTTTGGGAGGCATAATTATCAACGATATTCGCAAATTTTCTGAGAAAAATTAAAAAATTCAGTATTTGATATTATGATAATTGAAATAAAATCAACTACGATGAAATGCAGCCAAAAAATATGTGTAAATGTATTTAGTGAGAACGATGATTTAAACGATGACAAATTGAACTATCACTCTTGATGATCTCGTCGACAATTGTCTCCAATTTTCGGAAAAAAATGAAAAAATTCAGTATAAAAAAATATGTGTAAATGTATTTAGTGAGAACTTATTTAATTCAATATTATGATAATTGAAATAAAATGAACTCACGATAAAATGCAGCAAAAAAACATAAAGTACATACATACATACATTCATTTATAGATACATAGATTTTTATAATTTAATTTTTTTAATTTTTTTACCCTTATTTTCCTTCCTTAATATCCATTTTTTTTTAGATTACTTTCCATTTCCATATATTTCTTTTTCCATATATTTCTTTTGACATTTACTAACAACTGACATATACTGAGTGAAATCATCAACTTATCTATATAGAATGTGAGAAGTCGATTAACTTGAAACTTGGTGACATTTATGAGTATATGTTCGGCTCGAACTTCTGAGCTCAAATTTCTGAGCCGAACATATACTCATAAATGTCACCAAGTTTCAAGGGTAAACCAAAGGATGATGTCGCTGCCCTAGATATAGAGATCGATGTTGAATCTTAATAATGCGAAAATATACGACGATGCGCCGCGTAGTGTCTGTATCATTTGTCTGTGTTATGTTATAAAGTTGCTGCTTTCACATATTATATGTCAAAACTGATAAATCAGTCACTTCAATTCGTAACTGTCGCGAGCAATTAATTATTCAGTGAAAACTTATTTAGTGCCACCTTTGACGTTATTAAACACAGTCAACACTACTTTCGGATACCGATTTCCCAAAAGATCGGTAACAAAAAACTATACACTCTATAACACTCCCCGGAAAATTCTACCCCTATTTTATATATTTTTGGTAAAAATTCGGTCGAATAGTTCAAGAGTGTATAAAAGACATACATACATACATTCATTTATATATATATAGATAAATTTTTAATTCAGTCGAGATAGCATTGGAAATCGAAAAATGTCCTGGACACGATTTTTTTGGTATGTTTCAAAGGGTCATAAGTAATCTAAATTCAGATATTTCATTAGAAGGGTGATTTCGTTTTTTATTAAATATCTCACTTATTATTAACTTCAGACTGAAAGTGATAATAATCAAACTTGTGGAAAATTAAATTCTCTACAATTTTGGTCCTTATCTTTTTTTTACCTAGATCGATATTTTCGAACTTTTGCATTATCTCGTTTATTTTTAACTTTAGCGCATAAACTATAATAACCAGTTATAGGGAATAAGTTATGGGAATAAGTTGTACGAAATGAAATTCTGTATAAAGTTGGTCCTTATTTTTTTTTCTTTAGGGTTGATATTTTTGAACTGACCCTCCGAAACATTAAAAAAAATCGCGTACAGGACTTTTTTTGTCTATCTCAACTGGACTATTTATAAAATATGATACAATTATTTAAAAAATGAATTATTTTTATGCAAATCAAACAGAATTAGCACGTGAGATAGGAAAACGGCAGATAAAAAATAACTAAAAATAAAGGAAACCAAAGAGATTGAAAAGGCGAGCTGGCATAAAAAAAAGAATATTTGGTAGATTGGAAGAAAAAACAACTAATAAACTTTTAGCTATTAAAATGCTGAAATTAAAGAAAAAAGTGTAAATTCCCCCAAAAAATAATAATAAACTTTTGATGCTAAATTACGATCTGATAAAAAATATAAAGAAAAAAAAACAAAAAAAATATTAAAAAAGTTAGAGCAACCACAACATCAAATGTGCACATACATACATACATACGGACATTTTTTTTAGGCGATATTTCGACGTTTTACAACAATCTGAACATATTGGCAGAAAAAACTCAAAAATCAATCTTTTCGTTGGTTTCTTCTACCCCTATTTCATATATAATTTTTTTAAATTTGGTTGACTAAACCCAACTTTATACGCAATCAGCGGTTCATATACGAAATTCACGAAAACAAAGCTTCCTCTATGAGGAAGCAAAAGAAACATAAAACAAAAATGTGAATGTGATTGTTTTTTGACTTGATAAACACAATACGCAAAATGTTATTAATAAAAAAACAAAATGACAGTGATATTAATGATATAAAGAATGATGAAATTGCAAATACGATAAAAGAAAATATACAACAACAAAGTAAAGAAAGAGAAAAAACAGTAGAATGCGTAAAAAGAATACGAATGGATCCTTTGTCATACAAGGAAGCCGAAAGACAACGCATAACACAAATACGTCAAGATTTTATGTATAAAAAAAAAGAAAGAGACTGGAATCAGCAAGGAATAATAAATAAACGTCTAAGTCAAGTGTTTAAAGAAGCAGAAAGAAACAAAAATCTACAAAGAATGAAAATTATTTGAGAAAAACCATTATACAAAGAGTCAGAGAAAGAGAAAAATGTAGAAAGAATGAAAGTCACTCGAGGCTCTTTTGCCTTAGTCGAGCCCGCATTCTTAAAGATATGCTCGCCGCAATCGAACATAGAGGTGTTACTCATGACGGCGGTCGACATGTTCCCCGGGTGTTGCAGAAAAACCACACTTTGTACCTGGAGCCCGTCTCTCTGTCCGATCCTTTTCCGCTCCTTCTGCCTCTCTCGTCCCTCTCGCAGCGTGCCGCGCGAAAAATAAAGTCCGGCGCAGGGAGGTCGGCGTTTGGCGGTGGGAAGAGGGGGAGGGGGGCGAACGATGGGGGAGGAGAAGAAAAAAACTTTCCTCAGAACACAATAAAACTGCCACTACGACCGTATGCGTCGTTATGCGATGCTGCCGCCGCCGCCGCCGATGTCGTCGTAGCTCGCATCTGAAGCACCCACGCGTGTAAAATAAACAGTACGTATTCCGATCGACACGTGTCTAATAACGTTTGATAATAATAATAAAAAAAAAACAAGAACGAACGAGCGAGCGTGCGCGCGCGCGAATACGGAGAACGTATGCTTCTCGAATTCGCGCTTCCTGGCACGGTTCGACCGGCTCTTTCTGTTTGTCTTTCTTCCTTTCTCTCTCTCTCTTCTCTCTCCGGATCGACTTCGCGACAGCGATAACTCCGTCTCGAAAAGTTGAAATTTACCGTATAAATGAACAAATCAAAAATAAAGAAAGAATTAGATTTTTACGTACTAATTCTGAATACAAATCATTGAATAATGAATTAAATAATATTAATATAAAGAGAAAGTTTTTGAAAGATTCAAAGTTCGTCAAAAAACAACGAAGACAAGATATTGAACGTAAAAGATTTTTAAGGTTAGATGATTTTTTTAAATATAGAGAAAACTACGATAATTATGTTCAGATAAAGATAAAAAATGAAATAACAGATAATGAATACTATTATTGTTTATTGTTAATAAAGTTTTTTAAAAACAGAAAAATTGGACCTGATTTAGTATGCGTCTGTTGTGAAAATTTGTTTTTGTTTTTAATCTGTAGAGCATTTTAGTATTACCAAAATACGAAATAAGTTAATTGGCACAACAATGGATATTGATGAATTCATTAATACAATTATCAATAACTCATCGGAATATATGTGTAAGACTTGTAAAAAATATATCATATTAGGACAGCTTCCAAAAACAACAGCAAACGAAGATTTAAGGTTCAATAATGTGCCAAAAGTAGTAACAGATTTGACAGCGATTGAAGAAAAAATGGTATCACACTATATACCATTCATGCAAATAAAAGCATTGTTGTAAGACGGAAGTCGAGTTGATGTAGTTGCGACACAGAGCTGCCAGCGCAAGTCTGATTATTGCCAAATACATCTTAGGTGGCATTCCGGGCATCACCCGATTGCCAGCGCGAGTTCCGGCTATTGCCAAATGCATTCCGGGCATCATCCGATCGCCAGGCGATTGACCAAGGCCCGGAAGTAAAAGCGCTGACAGCTAAGTCAGCATCGCGGAAGCTAATGCGCGAGAGATAAAAGCCCGCCTTTCCGAGAAGCGGCGGGCAGTCTAGATCGAAAAGCTATATTGCGCACGACCGAACGTAATCTACTCTAGTGCGAACGCCCGCAAGTCAGGGCAGTGAAATAATAAAAGACACCTGTATCATTCTAACGATAACTTTATTAAACGTATTCAACCAAGAATCTGGCAAAGTGTTTCTCCCTCCTCCCGGCGGATCCTAAAGAACCCCGTGCCGACCCTGCGACCCTACGGCACAACAGCATTACAACCGTTTGCTATTAACCCACAATTATCATTAAAAGGAAGTATTGTTAATATTCCGGTTGAAATCAATGAGATGATAAATATTTAAGTTTTGATGAAGTGTCGACTATACAAATAAAACTAAAAAGGAACCTAGAACACAAGACTGATTATATGTATGAAACCATAAAACCAGCTAAAATTTGTGAAGCTTTGTAATATTTACGACATACTCCTTCGTATATAAAAAATAATATAAAAATTGACGATGAGTTCTTTAAAAAATATAACAAAAATTTTAATGATGATAAGTGTCATAGCTGCACGAATGCAATAAATGGATTAAATTTAGAAGAACACGACAATAATTCAGATTTTGAAGAATCGGTTTCTTTCGAACCAATTGACGAAGTTTTCATTATAGATAGAAATAAAGAAATATCTGAAAATATAGCAATTATAGCACCGGGACAAAACAAATTTCCAGTACCTTGGCATTTAACGAAAAATATTGATGAATTGTGCTTTCCAAAAATTTATGAAGGAGAAATTCTAGATAAAAAAAATAAATTGTCATACTTTGAAAGAATTAGAGACAGACGATCGTGTCAACTTACAAGGATTTTATTTATGGCTAAACAAAAATTGGAAAGATCAGTAATGTCAAATTTAAATATTTACTTAAAGAGAGTGAAGAAAAATGAAAACTTAACTGCTAAAAAAATTAAAGATCAGAATTTTTTAAACGATTCTATCTGTCATGACGATGGATACAGATTTTTGAAACAAGTAAGGTCGTCACCATCATATTGGGAAAGCAAGAAAAAGCATTTACTTGGCATGATTAGACAATGTAAAGTTCCAACATTGTTTATTACCTTTTCTGCATGTGAACACAAAAATCCTGATTTATTAAAAATTGTATACAAATTACAAGAAAATAAAAACATCAACATTCATAATGCTATAAATTTGGATATGGCAGAGAAAACTAAGTTGATGAGAGAAGATCCGGTAACGTGTGTACAATATATAGAAGAAAGATTCAATCAAATCATGACGATATTGCAAAATAAACATGGTCCATTTGAAGAAAATTACGTTGTTGATTACTTTCAGAGGAGAGAATTCCAAGCTAGAGGATCAGATTCATACGCATAATCTTTTATATTGCAAAAATGCTTTAATTTATAATAAAGAAAATGATGACAAAAATGAAAAGTTAATAAAGTGGATTAATAAAATCATTACTTGTCACTACAACGATAAAAATCCATTAATACGTTTGCAGATACATCGACATAAACCGACATGTTACAAAGGTAGAAGAAACAAATATTTGTGTAGGTTTAACTTTCCGATCCGCTGTTCGCATCCGCTGCCTGCCCGCGGCAATTTCAACTGGCTGTCATGGCGTATGGGCCCATTCAGTGCTAAAGCCCGGCTGGCCAGGCCGTGGCTATCCTGCTCGGTGCCCCCAAGTACCGCCGGGATAAGGCGCTCGGGGCGTCCACTCGCTCGGCGGTGGCGGTGACGTACCCCTTCCTTATGCTGCGACGGGGCCAGGGATGTGCTGGGCGAGACCTGCTATGCGCCTTGGCGGCGGGGGCCCGCGTGACCCGCCCGCCGCGCCGGTCAACCGCTCACTTCAGCGTCCCCTCAGTGTCCTTCTTTCCCTCGTTGCGACACACGTCGTTACATTTCCGTTGTCAATCCTACGCTCCAGCACCACCTGTCGCACCTACGGAATCTAACTTACAATTAGTGCAATTAGCCCTCCCCTATTTAGTCGAGGCGCCATCCCCGACCCAGACTTTCCCCTCGGCCGAGCTACCGTTTGGGCGGTGGACGCGACAATGTCACGTCACACCTTATATTCCCTTTGTGTTGATATTTTGAACTCGCGAGAGACAGCCGCCCCGCGGCTACATAAAGCCCCTTGCACAATGCCAGACAACAGGCAATAGGAACAGGAAATAACCAAAAAATCGTTAATTACAACCTAAAAAGTTTAAATGCTATGATTGGTTGGCAACAGGCAATAGACACAAAATTTCCAACGTGACGGAAACTCTGTGTCTATTGCCTGTGTCACTGTTTATTCTGCATTTATACATGATTTCTGATTTCTATTCCCTGTTCCTATTGCCTGTTGCCTGGCATTGTGCAAGGGGCTTAAGTTACTCGCGCTCGCGGTGCGGGGTGTTGTCGCGCTCGCCCCACTTAGCAGGCGAGAGAGCGCAGAACGGGCTGCCGCGCTCGCAGGCGTGCCGTTCGGACTACGGATTCGAACAAACTCCTCCTCAGAAGAACTGTTGCCATCGAAATGTTCTGGCTCGGCACTTACTATAACATTCTGAACACGTGGCCGCAAACTATACGCCATCGTGCTCACTATTGCAAACCGACGTTTAGTACACCTCCAGGGTCAGAATGACCCTACACCGACTTTATATAATGTCCAACGCCTACTGCGTATTGCGCTGTACAATGGGAGCATTCTAACGTATAGTTAGTACCCCAAACTACAGTTAGAGGGTCTCAGGTCCGCCAATTTTCAAAATGCTTTCAAGATATTTACGATAAAACTCGAGGTTCGGGTCAAATTGACCCGATGTGTTCTCGGAGGGTTAATACTTTTTGAGATATTCAAGGAAAACTTGGTAACTTTCTCAATATTTAACTTGTGACATCTTGATGATTGTTTGTTAGAGAAAAAAGTGGTACAAAGGACTTTTTAACTTAATTTTATTTTAAAAATGTGCTGTTACAATAGTATACTCCAATTTTTGTTAAATATTTGTGTATGTATCTTCTTGGAGTGTTTACAAATATTTAAAAAAATTGGAGTGCTATTGCAACAGCATATTCTTAAGACAAAGTCAAGTCAAAAAATCCTCTATACCATTTGTTCCGGATTGGGCAAGTTCGCGCGCACGGCGAGTCCTTCGCGACGGATGAGGAAGCGCTACCGCGATCCCGTTCTTATCGGCCGCATGCGCGATTTCAGGAGCGCTTCGCGACCAATCAAATTGCGCGAGCGTTAGCACATCGACCGCATATCTATCGAAATCGATTGGCATGGTTCTTCATCCTCGCGTAGCGGCGCGCAATAGAGTACGTCTGTGCCGGCCAGTGAACCACACGTGTCTACATCTGCAAAACCGAAAACGTCGAACCGGGTGGCGGGCCACGCGACAAGATCTCCGCCAGCTCCGCGACAAGCTCTCCGCTCGCGCCGACAGGATCTCAGCTCGTGCCGCGACAAGATTTCCGCTCGCGTCGACACGAGATCCGCGCTCGTACCGCGACAAGATTCTCCGCTCGCGTCGCTACATGATGTCCGTCGTCAGCCTGCTATCCCGCGTGTCGTAAAGGACACCCGCTCGTCGCACGATATCGTGGTTCACCGCGTCGACTCCGCCTCTCCGTCGTCCCGCACCGGTACATTACGTTTTGAGACGCATTCTAAGTGCCCTCCGTTTGAACGTTAAGTGCCGTGTTCGGCCGTATTCAGTCTCGCGAGTTGCGAATGATCTGCGCCGCGCTCGGCCGTCATCCCTCGCGAGAGTTCAAGGCTCAAGTACAATCTCGCCGATTGCGAGTGATCTGCGCCGTACTCGGCCGTCATCCTTTGCGAGAGTTTAAGTGCAATCTAGCGGGTTGCGAGTGACCTGCGCCGCGATCGGCCGTCCTCCCTCGCGAGAGAAACTCAGATAGCACGTTGTGCGTGTAAGGCGCCCCGCTCAGCCGTTCTACCGCGTGCAAGATATTCCGCGATCATTTCTGTAAGCGCTTCGTGCGCCGTGCGCCGTTATCGGCCATATTCGTGTAATCTGCCGCCTCGTTCGTGTACGAAGACTACCGCGGTCATTTCTGTAACCGTGCGCCGTTATCGGCCATTTTGGTGTAAGGCCGCCGTGTCACCGTTCAACACGGCCATTCGAATAACAAGTGCCAGCATTGTGGTGCTCACGTGAACACATGTTTGTGACACTTCAGCAAATAAAGACTTTCTCTCACAGTACAAACAACACGATTCAAACTAACTGAAATTGCCCCTTCTGCGATCCTACGATTCTACCGCGCACCAAAACGGAGCGCGAACCTCCCTACTCCGCACCGCATTGAAACAAGTCTGGATGCTGACCCAGATGAGTTTTTGGTCCTTCGAGATTGAAACACCACTTTTTCCTCTGGCAAACAATTATCAAGGTATCATAAGCTATCCTCCAGGGGGTAGGGGGAGTCCTTCCGGAGCCTCTAGGGGCCCAGAGGAGCCCTCCACTACGGGTTTTGCCAACCCGGAGTGCCCGAGCACACCAGTACCGTAATCCACGGCAGTCCGCAAGGTCTGTCGTAAACCGGGGAGTCTCTTCGGAGACTCGCGAGGTAGGCGGCTTCTATGAAAAGTCCGCCCGGTTGGACGGGACCGTGAGGGACGAGCTAGCCTTGGCTAGCTCCGTTACCCGGCCGTCCTATGGGAAAAAAAACCCAGAATAAAAACCGGGGGTCCGGCTGCTCTGCTTAGGAGTCTGGCTAGCTTCGGCGACCCAGATTCCAACAGCCGGTAGGGGAAGGCGACCCTGAGTTCAAACGCCCGGTCGGCCGGGACTGATAGGGAGGAGTTTTTACTCCTCCCGCCGGCCTAGAGAAAGGAAAACCTCGATAAAAAACCACGGGGAGGGCCGAATCGCCCGACCATTGCACGCCGGTGCTCCGGCAGGTCGGGGAATTTGGGCCCGTTACCGGGTGGGAGGGAGGACCCACCGGGCCGCCCGGACGTTTCCGGGTTAGGGCCGGTGGTGTCCCTGCCGCCGGACGTAAGAGCCAACATACGTCAATATATCGTCAACATACGACGGGCCAAATACGCGGATTTCCGAGTTGAAGACGAGCTCGGGAGCTGTTAATGCTATCGCCTCTTTAACAGGGAAAGGGAATAAGAATACGGAAGGACTCAAGGAGTTGAAGGCATCCGGAATTCCCCCCCGACTTGCTGGCGAGGATGCTAGTCAGGTTGGACGTGAAACCGGGAAAAATGCCGGGATGGGCAAAGGGCATGAAAAAGGAGGAGTACCAGAAGGAACTAAAGAGAAGTATGTGGGAAGTATGTGCGGACTCGTACCCGGAGGATGAAGAAGATGATAGGGAAGACCAGTGGATCCAGGGAAGGAACGAGATATTAGGGATGATGGAAGAGGAATACAAGAGGCGAGAAAAGCAGAGTCGGCTCCCTGCCTCGGATCAACCGGGGACCAGTGGTGGTCCACAACAGGAGGATCCAACAATAGGAAGCCTTTTACTTGTTCCCTCAGGAGGACAGAAAGAGAAGAAAAGGGCTCTGGAGAAGGGGAAATAAGAAGAAGGAAAAGAAAAGACAAAGGTGATAGTACAAGAACGCGAAGAGAACGTAATGGAAACGGAGGTGGACGACGTGGAAAGAGTGGAGGAAGAAAGAAGACAACGGATCAGACGGAAGATCCAGGCCCGGGAGCTCCTGGAGATAAAGGAGTTGGAAGAGCTCTCTGTTAGAGAGCTAGAAGAAAGGATCAGTCACTTCCTGGGCGAGATAATTACTCGCGCAAGGGGCGACAAGAGGAAGGAATCTGAGCTGGATGTCGAAATAATCATGGACACAGTCAGCGAAATAAGGACGAGAGGGGAGATGATGACAAAGGAGCAAATCTCCAAGGAACTGGAGAATTTTAAGACGATTATAGTGGCAGAAGCTAAAGCCACCATAATGGCGGAGGCTAGGAAAATAATGACGGAAAACACAGAGAAAAACATGGAAAGGATGAAGAACGAAATAAAGGAAATGAAGGAGATGGAGAGAGCACTTGCGGAAAAAGAAGAAAGATTGAAAGAGGTAGAGAGGCGACTCATGGAGAGGGAGGAAGAAGTACGTAAGAAAGAGGAGGAAATGAGGAAGAGGGCAACGACTCCGATGGAAACTGATGAGCCCACCGCCACGAGAGACTTCCGTGCAGACGGATGAAGAGGTCGGTGGGCTCAACAACAAGGAGTTGAGAGGGTTGATCGTGTCCCTTGAAAGAAGGGTGACACGATTAACCAAGGAGGTAGAAGTTATCAGGGGGGAGGGGGCGGGGCAGACCAGGGCCCGGACGGCTGGTCAGACCGTGGGGCCTCCTGCTCCGGCGCCCTCCCAGGTGACAAGGAATAAACCCCCGACGACGTGTCCTTCGTCCTATGCCAAAGCGGTGCGGAAGGGGGTCATGGAAAGGGAACGCGGTAACAGCGGCGTTGAGACTGTTGAGAGAGGGACCTCCAGACCCTCAAAGGAGGGAAGAAAAAAATTCCCGTATACTCCGAGGACGGCAGCGGTCGGTGTTACGGTAATGCCGGGAGCGAACACCGACTACGCCAAATTAATGAGGCCAGGGAAAAGATCCCCTTGAAGAAACTAGGTATGGAGGAACTCCAATGTAGACGTGGAGTCACGGGATCTCTCCTGTGGAAGATTCCCGGGGAGGGTGCGGAGACGAAGGCGGATCGGTTGGCAGCCTGCCTTCACGAGATATTCGATGAGGGAGAAGTACGGATCACCCGGCCCTCCAAACGCGTGGAGGTTCGCATAGGAGGGCTGGATGATTCCGTGACGGAAGAGGAGGTTAGGAGGGCATTATCCAAGTTGGGGAAATGTCCATCTGAAGAGGTAAAGACCGGCGCGATCCACAGGTTCCCTGGAAGGATGGAAACGCTGTGGGCAACGTGCCCGGCTGCGGTCGCGTCGGTCGCGATAAGAGAGGAGGTAACCGTGGGCTGGATTAGAGCCCACGTGGAGCTGCTGCCGTCCCGTCCCCTCCGGTGCTACAAGTGTTGGAGGATGGGACACACCCGTCTCGGGTGTCGTTCCGAGGAGGACCGCAGCGGTGACTGCTACCGCTGCGGGGAGGGGGGTCATCGGGCCCTCCTCTGTCCTGGAGCTTCTCCGCGATGCCCGCTTTGCGCGGGAGCGGGGTTGCCGGCGGAGCATCGGATGGGGGCGGCAGGATGTGCGGAAGGGAGGGGAGACGGGGACCTTCGGAAACGGAGGCTCCCCCTCCCCCCAGGGCGTAAATAAAAGCTGGCGCTCGGGGAGGTGGGGCGATGGGGGGCCGTGCCTCGCGGTAACGTGGGACCCGTTCTCTCAGCGCCCTCCGCGCCGGTCTTAAGCTGGTGGCGAAAGAGGGGAGTGTGGGGGGGAGTAGGGCCGCCATTTTTGGCAGGTCCCCCTCCCCTTCTATTCTTTCCGAAGTACGTGGAAAAGGAGACGGGGGGTCCTGACTGGTTGCTTCGGCGCTCCCCGAGGGACCAGCACCTCCGGAGTGGGGGAATGACGGGTTGGTGGGTTTCCCCAGCCCGTCACAAGTTAGACTCGCGAGGGTGTCTGAGAAAGGCGAAAGGGGGGAAAACATGGAAGAATGCTAGCGCGATACCCGGCTTCTCCCCTGACACATTGTAGAGGGAACTTGTGGGAGGTTTTAGCCGGTAGGCTATGCTTGCGCGATGCCGCGTTGAGGGCAGGCTCGGGGGACTTTGGTCCTTCGGAGTGACCTTCGTAACGGCGGTACGCGAGAGCGTAGAATCCGGCATACCCCCGCCCCCTCAGCCCGGAGGGGGTGGAAAATCTTTAGATTTTCTTCCACATAAAAAAAGGTATCATAAGCTAAATATTGAAAAAATTACCATTTTTTTTAACATCTCAAAAAGTATTAGGCAAATAAAAGAATTTTTCAAACAAAAGTTGTTCAAATTAATTTAATAGAAAAAGGTAGTGCAATAAAAAATAGGGGTTTTTATTTAAAAAATTTTACTTAGGCCCTATATTGCATGGGCGCGATACAGACTCTGGATCCAAAATCCAATAAGATCGCCTATTGGCCTGCTCGGGGGGGTATTAATCGGTCCCCGGATTTGCGATTGGCCTGTATTAGGGTGGTTCGAAGGACCAGAGGAGCAATCTCCTCACGAATGCAAGCGAAATTAAATGCAAGTAAAGCGGGATAATTCAAGCGAAGCGACTCACCGTATCGCAGCCCGGCGCCCTCCTGGGATGGTC
Source organism: Temnothorax longispinosus (assembly GCF_030848805.1). Lineage (NCBI taxonomy): Eukaryota > Metazoa > Arthropoda > Insecta > Hymenoptera > Formicidae > Temnothorax > Temnothorax longispinosus. The sequence continues at coordinate 16,673,160 of NC_092360.1, read as the reverse complement.
TCTCGACCGATCTCGTCTGTCCTCTCGGGTGGCGAATCCTCCTTGATAGCAAGCGGGAGGCGTGCAGGCAGACAAGGTAGCGGGCAAGCAAGCAAGCGAGCAGCAAGCAACACAAAACGGGCAAGCAGGCAAACGCCGTTCAAACTATTTCGTCGAGCACTCGACTGTGGCTGATACTCCCGAGATTCCCACTGTCCCTATCTACTATCTAGCGAAACCACTGCCAAGGGAACGGGCTTGGAAAAATTAGCGAGGAAAGAAGACCCTGTTGAGCTTGACTCTAGTCTGGCACTGTAGTCTGGCACTTATCTTGTCGGCGATTCTTACGGGAGTGTCCGAGTGCTCCGGCACTCTCTTGGCTTGCGCTCCTGGAAGTACGGCGCGAACGAGTACTATTGTCTCAATAATTGGGCCTGCCACCCGTGGGCGGGCAGCACGAGTCGGGTGAGTCGCGCGAGTATTGACACCTGTCGCGGTCCGCCAACGTTTCGCGCGAGTCTCAAACCGACGGTAACTTTACGATTATGAGCTTACTGACTAATATACAACGAGTATCAAATGCGAATCAACCATATCAATATTATACACATGCGACAAACCACTATATTACAATTATATGCAAACGAGCGCCAACCATGGCCCCTTTGAAACCTTTCAACTTTTATATGAAACACTTTTCCAATAAACCAATACTTTCTGAGATAATTGGTGCAAATAATTGACACACGAAATAAAACCTTATTTATTCACATATATATATATATATATAACCCTAGACGGGTTTTTACTTAATTAAGTGGTCAAATTGTCTTCCGACACACACACACACACACACACACACACACAGAGCAGAGAGGGTTTGGAGTCATTAAATACTGCGGGAGTGACGAACCGCGGGGTCTTTATCTCTGCTGACATATACACACACACACACACACACACACACACACACACACACACACACACACACACAGGGGTGTAAAGTCCGACCATGCAACCTCCACGCGGTACATCCTGGATAATACTAATGCTGGCGGCACCGTAAATTCTAAAACTCATAACTCAGGCAATTCTCAACGAAAATAGGTTTTTAAGTAGTGTTTTGGAAACGTCTCGCTGCCACCTTTAATACTGTGTTATAAAAAATGGGGTGTTCCATTTTAAAAAATTAGGTTGGTCTTGACCTCGCCTTGACGCCTCCACTCAAGGTCAAACGGATATGATCATTGAATAGAACTTTTAAAACCCTACAACTTTGGTTCGAAACATTTTTCTCAGAAACGTTTTGTTTTCGAGATATTTGACCGTTTCCAGACTTTTCTCGCACCCCGTATGTATATATTGTCACCGCCTTTTCCTTCCGGTCAGCAGGCGGAACAAACACACGGAGAGCAAGGGATGGTGGGCCTCTCGCTACGCGGGGCCCTCGCGCCCGGGCGGCCGATAACCGCGATAACCGATTGGGCGTCAGACACGCTCAAGGCGCGTCACCGAGTCGCGAAATCAATTTCGCCGCCGGGGCAAGGGGCGGGCTAGCTCACCTAACGGTGGAGGGGCAGGGTAGATGCCAGGCAGGACGTACGGGTGCGGGAACGGAAAAATAAAGCGCGAGACGCCGATCAATTAACAAAAAGAATGCAACAAAGATTATTTTTGCACACAGCCGAAGCGACGGGCGGGGTGGATGGAGTCGCGAGCAAATAACGGGCACGCGTCGCGCGCACAGCAATAGGTAAGCCCGAAGGTAACGCCGAAAAATGGACGCCAGCGCGAACTCCAAGGAGGCGGGAGTCAAATACGCGCGGAAAAACGCCGCTCGGGAACTCCACCCCGACTTTACACACGATCGCTAATACGGGTAATGACAGGCCGTGAGTCAAAGTCAACCGCGGTAACATAAAGCGCGGGAGGCGTCTTGCAATCTATTATGCGCGGGGCCCGCCACGAGCCACCAGGCGAGAGAAATTTCGGCGACTTTAAGCGCTCGGTGAGAGTATAGATTGCAAGACGCAAGGCGCCAGATAATCTTACGAACTAGGACACGCGAAGAAATCTTACGAACTAAGATACGCGAAAGAATCTTACGGGCTAAGAGACGCGAAAGAATCTTACGAACTAAGATACGCGAAAGAATCTTACGAACTAAGATACGCGAAAGAATAGAAACTACGGCAACCAGGAGACGCGACGTCCTCGAACATATTACCCCTCCGAGGCGTAACGCCCGGAGGAATATTACAACTCAGATAGGCGGAGTAATGCAAGGTGCTCCAAACGAGGAGACGCGACGCCGTGTGAGATGTCCCAACGAGAACCCGCGTGTAAGAGAAAACCCCCGACGGCGGTGCACAACGCACCCGGAACCGCGGCAATGATAATACGCGAGCTAACGAGGAAACCGAGAGGGTAGAACGTCGCGACTCCGAATACGGCGTGAACCGCGCCGCTCAGCCGGGCACGTACGCGCGCGAGCGGCACGCAGCCTTCACGTGCTCCGAAACCGCCGGCACGCTCCCGCGACGAGAAATCCATGTAATTCGCGGACCCCGCTAACCGGGGGCTCTTCGGCGCCTCCGGACCAGATCTCCGGACGTCCAGACGTCGCTCTCGATCGCGGATCGAACGCAGCGGCTCGGCCGTCCTCGGCCTCGCTCGGGATTTCGGCTGCTTCGCCGCGTCGGTCCGCGCAGTGTCGTACTTCGGCGGGGCGTCATACATCCCTGCTCCGTTTTCGGGCCTCTCCGGCCCGCGATAATTCCTCGTAGGGCAAGGGCCGCCCTGATGTAGGCTCCGGTTGCCGCTACCCCGCCTCCGGGTCCAATCCTCCGCCCTCTCGGCGTCCGCAGCTAGCGGTGCTCCGGGTCCGGGGCGACGGGCGTCCCTGTGACGGTCCTCTCGACCGCTCCCGCCAGGCCCACGCGGACTCCCGGTCCTGCCGCCCGCTTCCCTTCCTGCCGGGCCGCTCCCTTGGCTTCGCCGCCCGCGTCTCTCCTCGCCGGGCCGTCCTCGACCGTATGCGGAGGGGCTGCTATTTCCCGCCGCCGGCTGGTCTCCCCTGCGGTGTCCTCCTTTTCGGTCGGTGGGGCGCCGCTCATACAAAATTACAATTAAATAAGAATCTGTCGAATTTTAAAAGTATTGCCCTCGGGGAGATCTCGGCGCTCGGTTTTACGCTCCCGGTCCGTCATGGGGCGCGAACCCCGCGCCTTGTGACGGCGGCGAGGACGCTGCCACGCGCGGCGGAGCCGCAACGTCACAACACCCCCGCCCCAAGAGGAGCGCACCGGGTCTGGTCGCCCGATACAGCCACCGGACTAAGAGGGGCGGTCGAGCGGTCGAAACCCCCCGCGAGGGCGCAGAAAAGAAAACCAAACAGACAAAAAAAACCAAAGCCTTTTGGCAGCGTCGCCACGCAACACTTAACCCCTCTGCACTAGCCTCAGGAATCGGGGCCGGGGCGCGACGTCTCCGCGAGCGTCGTCCGCCTTGTCGGCTCGCGTACTCGCATCTCGCGGGCGGGAAGAAAAAGCGGGACGGGATCCCGCTGACCAACTTTCTCCAAAAGGAAAAATTGAGAAATTAAAGGAAAGGAACCTGAATGAGGCTCCGTGGACCAACATTCTTCAAAAGAAAAAGATGAGAAATTATAAAAGAAAGGAACCTGAATGAGGCTCCGTGGACCAACATTCTTCTAAAGAAAAAGATGAGAAATTATAAAAGAAAGGAATGTGAATGAAGCTCCGTGGACCAACATTCTTCAAAAGAAAAAATTGAGAAATTATAAAAGAAAGGAATGTGAATGAAGCTCCGTAGACCAACATTCTTCAAAAGGAAAAATTGAGAAATTATAAAAGAAAGGAATGTGAATGACAACGGAAAAGGAAAAAGAAAAAAGAAAACAAAACTTCCCTATCGCCTTCCTATACCATAATTTCGGCATTCAAAAAAAAGGAAAGGACCAAATCACCGACGTCACGCGGGGTGCAAAAGAGCGCGGTACGGCTTGAGATCCTTTACGTGGATCTTTCCCACCAAGTTTCCGGTTAAGTCAGCGAGCTCGTACACCACGGGTGACAGAACCCTTTGAATAACGAAGGGACCGTGGAATTTGGTGGCTAGCTTGGCGAAAACGTGCTGCGCGGCGGAGGACAACACGTGTTGCCACTTGAGCACCTGTTCGCCTACCGTAAATCGGCGATCCCGTCGTCGCAAATTATAATATCGCGTCTGTTTTTGTCTCGCAGCCTCCAGGTTTTCCACGACCCATTCTCGCAGTAGTCTAACTCGCGCCATTCTCTCGTCCCACTCCCCCGGATCCGCGAGGTCCACCTTGACCGCCTCGCCGCGACCGCGAGTCACATTAATCGGCTGTGGCTCCCTCCCGAAGTTTAAGAATGCGGGGGTTGCCTGTAGCGATGTATGGTACGCCGTATTGTAAGCGAATCAGAACGCCTGAATATTCTGGTCCCATTCGCGGTGGTCCCGCCCCAAATAAACGGTAATCATTGTTTTGAGGACTCGGTTAACCCTCTCGACGGGGTTCGCCTGAGGGTGGCACGGCGGCACCGTCGAATGGTGAAACCCGTATTTCTCGTCCAGCGCCTGCATCTCGCGGTTCAAAAACTCCGTCCCATTGTCGGTTAAGAGCACGCGCGGTGCCCTCCAGCAAAAAATGACGAGATCCTCTACCGCCTCCCGAATCTTCTTCCCGTTCGCCCGACGGAGCGGGCAACATTCGATCCATTTCGAGAAAAGGTCTTGCAGTACGAGCAAGTACGGAAACGGTCCCATTATATCGGCCGCGACGACGGTCCACGGGGTCTCGACGACCCTCTGCCCCATCAGTCCCGCCGGAACCTCCTGCTCCACCTTTGCCCGCTGGCAGATATCACACCGGCGCACGTAGTCAGCGACGTCCCTGAACATGCGCGGCCAGTAATATCGAATTGCGACCCGTCGGTGTGTCTTCTCGACGCCGAGATGCCCGGCGTGCGGCGGATCGTGATTCTCCCGTATTATCTCGCGGCGCGACTCGCGCTGCACGACCAACTTCCACTGTTCGTTGTCCCCGACCGCCTGTGCCACGACCGCGCGGGGTCTTTGGAAATACAGTTTCTGGTCAGCCACTCGCCACCCTGGGAATCGACGCGGATTCTCGACCACCTCCGCGACCCGGTTATCATACCACCTATCCCCGACCGCGGCCACCGCACATAACTCCCCCCTCGCTTCGGGAATTCGCGACAGGGCATCCGGCACTCGATGTAGAGCACCTTTTCGGTGTTCGATTTGGAAGTCATATTCCAGCAGCTCTAACGCCCACCGCGCCAGCCGCCCCGTGGGGTTCTTCAGACTGTGCAGCCAGCGAAGGCTGCTGTGATCCGTAATTACTTTGAATTTGTAGCCCTCCAAGTAGGGTCTGAATTTTTTGATAGACCATACAACGGCCAAGCACTTCTGCTCGGTCGTTGAGTAATTTCGCTTTGCATCCGACAGTGCGCGACTCGCGTACGCGATCACGTGCTCGGCCCCGTCAATCTCCTGCACGAGTACCGCCCCCAGGTCGACCGAACTCGCGTCGGTTTGTAAGATAAACGGCTCATCGAAGTTCGGACACGACAGCGTGGGCGGCGACGTAATGCACGCTATTATTTTTTCGAAAGCTTGCTTTTGGGCGTCCCCCCACTCCCAAGACTGCCGCTTCTTTAGCAAGCGAGTCAATGGTTCTAACACGGTAGCGCAATTGGGGATGAACCGGCGGTACCATGACGCCATTCTGATGAAACGGCTTAGGCGCGGGATATCTTTCGGTGGAGGGTAAGTTCGGATGTCGACGGTTTTGTCCGGATCCACTCTCAGACCTTCCTTTTGTACTAAAAACCCCAGATACTTGACCTGTGGTCGACAAAACTTACTCTTTTCCAGGTTTATGGTAAGACCGGCCTCGCGAATACGAACGAAAACTTGCTTTAGCCACTTCAAATGCTCCGCGAATGTCTCTGTTGCCACGACGACATCGTCCAGGTAGGCGAATGCGTGCGAATCCATTTCGGGTCCGATTAGTCTATCCAAAAGCCGTTGGAACGTCGCGGGGGCTCCCGTCAGCCCAAACGGCATCCTCGTAAAGTGAAACAAGCCTTTTCCGGGCACCGCGAACGCTGTAATTTCCCGACTCTCCGCGTCGAGCGGGATTTGGAAATACGCCTGACTCAGGTCGATCGTTGATATATAGCGCGCTTTCCGTAATCGGTCTAATATCGCGTTCATCATCGGTAGCGGGTAAGCGTCTTTCTTAGATACTTTATTCACCGCCCGAAAATCCAGACAGAATCGGTATTGCTCGTTCGGTTTCTTTATCATGACTATTGGCGTGGACTATTTGCTCTTTGAGGGTTCGATAATTCCGGCCGCCAATAACCGATTTACCTCGTCGTGGATGGCCTCGCGGATTTTCGGTGAAACAGGGTAGCAGCGCTGCTTAATGGGTGGGTGCCCCCCGACCTCAATGCAATAGGCCGCGAGATGCGTCACACCGAGTTTCTCCGGGTCTCCCGGAAGCTCGGACGCGATCAGCTCCCGCAACCGCCTCTCCTCGTCGGGTGAGAGTTCGCTTAATCCGGCGCAGACTAGCGGGGAAGCCTCTATCTTCCGTCTTCCCTCCCCCTTCCGCGGATTCCCCGCGGGCTCGCGCACCCTCCCGGCGTCGACTCCCCTCGCGGGTTTTTGCTTCCCAGCGGTCCCCCCGGCCGATCCGACTCGGGCGCGGGATTTCCCCCCTCTGACGGGGTCGCGCATACGCCGACGAGAGAACTGGTAGGTTCCTTCTCGAAAGAGTATAAACGCGAGGGATCGTCCCTGAAATTCCAAACGCCACGCACGAAATCTATTACGATACCGGAAGTTGCCAGGAAGTCCTGGCGTAGGATGCAGGGCAGCGCCAAGGTCGGCAACAAGAACACCCGCGCGGTCACGGTTCTCTCCTGGAGGGTGACCGGAATCTCGACCTCCCCTTTCACCCTCGCGGACTGATTGGTGGCGGTGGTCACCCTTATTCCTCCGATCGGCCAGAAGGGAAAGCCGGTCCGCCGTAGAAGGGCGGCCGTTCCCCTGTTCACGAAGGTGCGACTGGATCCCGAATCCACCAACGCCGTCACCTCGCTCTCCGCGAGACGAACGAGAAGAAACGATAGCAAGCCCGAGTCTCTATTTTCGTACGCGCTATACGCGAATTCCCGACCGTTCTCCGACGGCGGGTTTGCGGGGGTGGGCGGGGCAGGAGTCGGATTCCCCCGTTCGCTCGACTCCTTCACGCATTTCCCGTACAGCCGGGGCAAGTCCGGCTCGTCACGTCCGCCTTGCCGCACTTGTAGCAGTGTCGCCGCACTTCGGCGGTGCAGTCTCGCGAAAAATGTCCCTCCCCGTCGCAATTCCAACATTTTCCTTTGGTGCGGCGCGCTCCGCTCAGCGCGGAGGTGGAGGCGGCGACGGCGACCGCTGTCTCGGCGACGCCGGCCCTCGGCTTGCGGGCCTTCGCTTTCCGACCCTTCGACGCGTTCTCGGACGACTCCTGTAGCACGGCCACCGTGTCATTCGCTTTCCCGCCGGGGCGCCGACCCCCGCCCTTCGGTGGTCGGTACGCCAGATCCGGAATCAACGACCCCTCCGGCGGGGGTAGGGCGCGGTAGCTTTGTGCGGCCCGGTAGCAGCTCTCCGCGCGCGCGGCTAACAACTCGAGAGTTTCCAAATCCTCGGCGGCGTCTCGATGCACCATCGTCTGCAACCGCGGCAGCATATGCCGGTGAGCGTAGCTGATTTTCTCCTCCTCGCTCCACGGAGGCGAGAGGCGGTCGAACAAGGCGCCCAAGCACGTGAGAAAGTCGGCCACCGACTCGTGCTCCCCCTGCGTGCGCCGCATAATTTCTTCGCGAAGCGCGAATTGGAAATCAGGATCGCCGAATCGCGCCCGCCACGCAAGTTTAAAGGCGGCCCACGACACCAGGCGCGCCATCTTCGCGCGGAACCAGTGCAGGGCAATTCCCGACAGGAAAAACGGGAGACAACGTAGGATGTCCTTATCCTCAACCGGAATGAGCTCGAGCCCCTCCTCGATTCGCATGAGGAAGGTTTCGGCGTCCTCCTCCCGCGCGCCTGAAAACTTCAGATACCACTTGCGTATGATATTGTATGCGGCCGACGCGGTGGTGCCCCCCGGTTCCGGGGACCAGCGGCGGTCGCTTCCCCGCGCGGCGCTCGGGGGGTCGGCGCGTGTTTGTGTCCCTTGCGTGCCCGCCGCCTCGGACGGGCTGTCCGGTCGGAGGGGAAGGTTGTCCGTCGGGACGCGCAATTCCGTATTCGACATTTCGCCCGCGTTCGTTGCTCCCGCGCGTTCCCAGTGAAGTCTCGTAACGCTCACCCGACGCAATAAACGAAACGCTAGTACGGAGTCCGGCCCGTCGGTGGGTAAATTCCGTCGCTCTAATTCCGCAACTAATCGTTCGCGCGATGCTCGAAATATCCACTCGTTGCCGTCCTCCGATTGACTCATGCGACTGTTACCTTAAGGTTTAGACGCGAAATTAGACTCGCAAATAATTCTTATTCGAAAACATTTCCGCAATTACACACCATCTCAAAATCGATATCCCCAAGACATATTCCTTGCTCCTTCTTAATTATTCGCGTCGTCCCCGCACGACACGCCTGATTTATGCTCTTTGTCCGGCCCTCTTCGGCCGTACCTTCGTTTGGCGCGCCCCACGTTGGGCGCCAAATTTTGTCACTGCCTTTTCCTCCCGGTCAGCAGGCGGAACAAACACACGGAGAACAGGATGGTGGGCCTCTCGCTATGCGGGACCCTCGCGCCCGGGCGGCCGATAACCGCGATAACCGATTGGGCGTCAGACACGCTCAAGGCGCGTCACCGAGTCGCGAAATCAATTTCGCCGCCGGGGCAAGGGGCGGGCTAGCTCACCTAACGGTGGAGGGGCAGGGTAGATGCCAGGCAGGACGTACGGGTGCGGGAACGGAAAAATAAAGCGCGAGACGCCGATCAATTAACAAAAAGAATGCAACAAAGTTTATTTTTGCACACAGCCGAAGCGACGGGCGGGGTGGATGGAGTCGCGAGCAAATAACGGGCACGCGTCGCGCGCACAGCAATAGGTAAGCCCGAAGGTAACGCCGAAAAATGGACGCCAGCGCGAACTCCAAGGAGGCGGGAGTCAAATACGCGCGGAAAAACGCCGCTCGGGAACTCCACCCCGACTTTACACACGATCGCTAATACGGGTAATGACAGGCCGTGAGTCAAAGTCAACCGCGGTAACATAAAGCGCGGGAGGCGTCTTGCAATCTATTATGCGCGGGGCCCGCCACGAGCCACCAGGCGAGAGAAATTTCGGCGATTTTAAGCGCTCGGTGAGAATATAGATTGCAAGACGCGAGGCGCCAGATAATCTTACGAACTAGGACACGCGAAGGAATCTTACGAACTAAGATACGCGAAAGAATCTTACGGGCTAAGAGACGCGAAAGAATCTTACGAACTAAGATACGCGAAAGAATTTTACGAACTAAGATACGCGAAAGAATAGAAACTACGGCAACCAGGAGACGCGACGTCCTCGAACATATTACCCCTCCGAGGCGCAACGCCCGGAGGAATATTACAACTTAGATAGGCGGAGTAATGCAAGGTGCTCCAAACGAGGAGACGCGACGCCGTGTGAGATGTCCCAACGAGGACCCGCGTGTAAAAGAAAACCCCCGACGGCGGTGCACAACGCACCCGAAACCGCGGCAATGATAATACGCGAGCTAACGAGGAAACCGAGAGGGTAGAACGTCGCGAATACGGCGTGAACCGCGCCGCTTAGCCGGACACGTACGCGCGCGAGCGGCACGCAGCCTTCACGTGCTCTGAAACCGCCGGCACGCTCTCGCGACGCGAAATCAATGTAATTCGCGGACCCCGCTAACCGGGGCGGGGGCTCTTCGGCGCCTCCGGACCAGATCTCCCGGGCTCGCTCCAATCCCCTGCCTCGATAACCGCGTCCGGGGTCCCTCGCGCTTGGTGTCGACCGCCGACTAAGACTCTACGCCGAGCTTGCCTCGGAGCAACGCGAAATATGGCGGTTCGACACCAGAACGGAAGCGCGACCCCCTCGCAGTCAATTCGCGGCTCACAATATTTTATTACGGGCGACCTCACCGACGCGCTGCTCCAGTGGCTCGTCTTCGCCGTCGTCCTCCTCGATCCTCCGAGCTGGTAGCGGCTCCCACAACGGGCCGGGCTTGGCGCGGGCGAAAATGGACGGCAACGCGAAACGCGTCTTCACGGTGCGGCGGATAGCGCGGAAGAGGCAGAGCGACGTCGCTCTTGATCGTGGATCGAACGCAGCGGCTCGGCCTTCCTCGGCCTTGCTCGGGATTTCGGCTTCCTCGCCGCGTCGCACAGTGGGGCGAACGCCTCATTTTTCGGTCATTTGCTTATAACTTCTACATTTTTCAATGAAATGACTTGAAACTTGACATAAATAATGTACGATTATTATACATTTAGTGTATAAAATCAAAATTATTTAATTGACAATTTTTCATAAAGCGCATAGATAATTTTTTTATTTTTCAAATACTTTTTAGTTTTTTTTAAGTCGGTTCTATTTTTAAAAAAAAATTTTTATTTTATACTTTTTTAGTGCTTCATTAAATTAATATGAATAATTATTATCGCATATTTTCTTACTGCTTCGTACCCTGATGTTTTAGCGCGATATTTTATGTACTAAAACCTTTCTGGAGAATTGCTTTATAGGACAGTGAAAACCGCATTTAAATCCGTTCAGTAGTTTTAAAGAAAATCGTAGTCATACATACATACATACACGCCGAATATAGAACCTTCATTTTTTGAAGTTGGTTAAAAAATAAAGTTAATTTGATTTTCAATGATAGTCTTAAACCTCGGGATGTTTAATTTTTGTAAGTTTTATAATAGAAAAGGAACTGTTTTTCTTGCTTCTCACATCTATTTCTTGAACTTAATCATTATCTACATCATTATCGCTGAAATATAATAAACATTTTGCATCTTCAGTTAATTTTTTCTTTTTATGTCCCATAATTTTTTGCGAATTAGATATTATTGGATCTGAAGCAATTATCAAATTATTAAAAATATCTTTATTATTTTGTATTCGCGACATTTTTCGCGAATGATTTTCTCTATATTTTCTAAAATATTTATGGTTTGCTTCCTGAGCATCTTCAGATAATTGTCCTATTGGTACGATAGCATTTTTTATAATATCACTGCCATGAATCAATAATTTGTGGACTGAGACTGGCATGTAGTACCATGGGTATAATGATACAAATAATTCGGCAGTTCTAAAAGCATAGGATTCGAATTCCAACACGTTAATCCTATTACCGCTAGCGATTACTTGCAACAAAACTCCAAATCGAGTTATTAAGTTTTTATCTAAACCTGCGCAACCTGTAATGGTAGCTGATAATTCTGGATTAGCAAAAAATTTTTTGGCCGTGTTGCCATCATTGGATGTACCTTTTCCTTGTTTTACGAAGTCTATCAAGAGACCTGCTTTTGTTCTGAAGGCAGTCTGTATCTTTTTCTTTGCTCGACTTTTCGTTTATGACTCTCATTCCTCGCTGACCAACATTTGATATTAATTTTATACGAAATATGTAATAAGCATTTGAAACAGCGAATCCAGCAATGTAACCGTAATTGTAATGTAATTGTAATCGTAACGGCTAGCTATCCATTTTGACTTCAAATTTTTCGTGAAAATTATGAATTTTCGTTTCAATGGTTCCAACGCGATTTTGGGTAATTCAGTATCAACACATGATATTATGTGGCTTATTAAAGTCTCATAATTTGATAAATCAAGATTATTTGCACGCATACAATTAAAAAGTTGACGATTCGTTCGGAAATTTTCCATTTTGCGAGCGTGTTAAAGTATAATCCTCTATAAACTTTATATATTCTATATATTTTTCACTGTATCCTGAAAAGGACGCAAAGTGAATTGTATAAAGCAACGACAAAAATCAAAACTTTCAAAATCAAAAAGTCTTTAATCGACTACTGATCGAGAAAAACTAACGAAAAGTTCTTATCTCCGCTGTTTTTATTTCCTCCTCCTCCCCTCTCCTCCCCTCCCCTCCCCCTTCCCTCCCCCTCGAGGAGAACGAATAATTTAACGTAGAGCAATCTTATTGGCCCATGGATTTACAGAATGCGCAGTACTCCAAATACATTTATCCAATAATATTTATCATATTGCTATTATATTAATTAATGTAATTAATTGTTATAAAATATGGATGTAATTAATTGTTATAAAATAGCAATATTTAAACAAATTATATATCCTTTTCGTCTTTCTTTTATGAGAAAATAGACATCCATATTCACTCGACATGATCGAACGTCGTCCATTGAGCTATTCATGGACGACGTTCGACTATGTCGAGTGAACTTTGAGGTCAATTATCTCAAAAAGGGGGACGAAAGGGGATGAATGATCATATATGGCCAAAAACTAGACACTTTGCTCTATTAAATGGCGCAGAGTAAACCTTAATCCATTCTAATCCACAAACTTTCTTCCTGTTTGAATATTGAAGTAAGAAATTTTTAATAGTCGAATATGTCGTGTATATTTATTAATATATAATAGTACTCAAATGACATAAAACTAAAATAAATATGTTTTTTGAACCCTAATAAATAAGTTCTGATAGGCATTTAACTAATATTCGCAGTTATATTTTCGGCGGAGACTTTAGAAAGTAACCTATCGAATTACTAGAATTTCAGTATTCACGAAAATGTCATATTTTATCAGATCATTTTGAGGAAATAACAAAGGATAAAATCAATTATAAACACATTTATTTATAGTTTAAGATATATATTAACATAAAATCTCATCAAAATTTGAATTATACGTTTTTCATTTTTTCGTCCAATATCCGGTTTTTGATAGATTCGCCCCACTGTGGCGTCGGTCCGCGCAGTGTCGTACTTCGGCGGGGCGTCATACACCCCTGCTCCGTTTTCGGGCCTCTCCGGCTCGCGATAATTCCTCGTAGGGCAAGGGCCGCCCTGATGTAGGCTCCGGTTACCGCTACCCCGCCTCCGGGTCTAATCTTCCGCCCTCTCGGCGTCCGCGGCTAGCGGTGCTCCGGGTCCGGGGCGACGGGCGTCCCTGTGACGGTCCTCTCGACCACTCCCGCCAGGCCCACACGGACTCCCGGTCCTGCCGCCCGCTTCCCTTGCTGCAGGTGTGACCGGAACAACGAATGATGTGATGAAAATCAAAATATAGCCACTTACTACTTGGGCTGAATTATACGGTCGCCACTGTATTTTTAGGCTCAAATACAGAAACCTTTCGCTGTTGTTAAGTCCCTTCCTTCCTTCCAGCTCGATGGCCGCCGTCTTCTACGCCGCGGACGTGTTCAAGGCCGTCAGTCACGCCCTGTTTTTTGCGTCGCGTAATATACGGATGTTCAAATAGGAATTTTTATCGGGATCGAGATTTAATCACTCTCGTTTTAAGATAAACAAATAACAATTTATTATATCTTCACTGTACAACCATCTCCCTGAACCGGGCTTTATTGTCCGTTGGCGGGTGTATTAATCTAAACGTCGACTTACACAAAAGGAACGTTATCCCGTATCGCGTGTACAGTCGTTTCGAATCACACTAATAACGCTAGCGGTCAACGGGATAAGCCACGTCGGCTTCGAATTGTTGCGCGATCATCGTTGCGTGTTATCGCTTCGAAGTTTCACGACGAACTGTCCTGGAGGAACGGGTCGAGTCTCCCCACTTTGAGGCAACGCATGCGCCGAAATGCGTATCGAGGCGCGAAGTCCTCCGATTGGTTAGTACCTACGGGTGTAACGCGGTACGACTTCTTCGACACTTTGAGTGTAACCGGCGCGTAGAGTCGGTATCCTTGCACTCGACATCTACACCCTCGGGAGGAACTCTCCTTCTAAAATGCAACGTCGCGAGTGGCTATCGCCGTAACGTAAACCAGTTCGCGTCGCTGCACCGCGACGATTCGCGCGAGCGAATCAAGAGTCACTCGAACGGTATCGAGTGACTCGGAAGAAGTCACATAGACGAATCCAATGGAAGCCAGGTAAGTACGAGCGGTCATTTAGTCCGCTATTAATTATCTTTTTCTTTTACAGGTACCCAGGTTCATCGAAGGAATCGTCTCACTGGAATGCATCGGCGATGCTAAAGCTTGCACCTTTTTGGTGTAACTACGGTAAGTATATAATGTAAAGATCACGTCGACTTAATTCTATCGCGCGTACACAAAGGTAATGATAATCTAACTTAAAATCGGCAGAGAATATCAAAATAATATCAAAATCATGCAAAGTAAATTAATTCGGCTCGAGGCCTGGCAAAAGTGTAGAGAGAACACTAAAGTGTAGAAAAGTGTAAGTTAATATATACGAAAATAACATCAAGTGTGTAAAATAATAAATTTTAGCCTGGATTAGTTTCATTTTGGTCGTTCTCTCTTTGGTTCGCTGTAATTAACGAAGTTATGCTGAATTATAAAAATTTCACCCTAAGGTGTACAAAGTGTATGTCAAAGTGTAAGAAAAGTGTAGAGCACACGCTGGCTCGTTCCGCAGACCTATAACTAAGTCGTGAGTGCGGTAAGTGTAAAAGGTGTAGCACCCTTTTCGTCCGTCCCCTGTATCGTAAATGAGTTTGTCGGGCGTGTAGGTGTAAAAAGTGTAACGTTTCGAGTGTAGGTGCTTCAATTCCCCTCGGGATCCTCTGGATTGTTCAAGATTATGACGTAAAGTGTAAAAAGTATAAAAAGTGTACATATTAAGTTCGGATCGGGGAAATTGAGTATCATCGGCATAAATATCACTATGGAAACTATCGCGTATTCTGTAAACTTCATTCTGTACGTTTTATCTACTCTATGGCATGTAATTAGGTTCTGAATGTGTTCTATATGAGTGTACTAATAATAAAATGCAAACTATCGATATGGCAAATACTATGAATATGAATGCTAAGACTATGATGCGAAATTTATCCGAATCCATCTTGGATCGGTTACTCGTGTGATTGGGGTAAGTATAAGGTATATATGAAATGTATTTCGTGTAAACAGTCTTTTTTATTTAATGTCCGTGTATTTCTCGATGTATCGAGCGTCAGTGTATTGTGTACTTATTATCTAAAAGGTGTAACGCGTAGGCACTCTGCCTCGCCACTATCCACGTGTGGATACTTCAAATAATCAACTAAACAATCTAAAAAGTGTTGCACTTCGCGTGCTAGAACGCGGTTCGCGTATTAAAAAGAACAACTCTAAATATATAAGGTGTAATATAAAATTCTCGAATGACTCGATCTACTAACCTGCGATCTACGCTTAAAAGAAATCAAATAAAAGAAATAAAATGTCAAAGTTGCAAAATTAAAAAATCAAATAAAATATTTAAAACGCGCATGCAATTACAGCTGTGTATAATGCTGCGAGCACGGCACGTCGTTGGTCTCCATGGGCTGGCTCTCGTCCTCGGGTTCCGTCTCCTGCTGCACCCTTTCCTCCGCGGTGGAGAAAATCTGCGACCCGGGCGTCGCTTGCACAATGGGCGTTACGCCCCCAGCCATCAACCTCGTTACCTCCTCGTGGGCGTATCCCGTTTGGACACGTAACGATTCGACACCGCTTGATTAGACACGCACTTTTGGACACGTAACTATTGAACACCGCACGATTCGACACCGCATGATTCAACACTGCACGATTGGACACCGCACGATTGGACACCGCATGATTCGACACCGCACAATTCGACGCAAACATTGCACGATTCGACACCGCACGATTCGGCACCGCACGATTTGACACGAACATTGCACGATTCGACACCGCACGATTCGACACCGCACTTTTCGACACGCACGATTCGACACCGCACTTTTTGACACGCACGATTCGACACGCTCGATTCGACACCGCACGATTCAACACCGCACGATTAGAAGCGAGAGCTGATATAAAAAATTAGAGAGTAACAGAACTCGCAAAGAAATATAATAAATGAAAAACTTTTACTGAAAAAGAAAATTAAAAACAGAAAAGGAAATAAAATATTTATAATTGTATTTTCTTTTTTCCTATTAGTTTTGATAATTTGTACAAAATTAACAATAATAGAAAATAGAAATACCGAAGATTACATAGAAGTTTGAAAACAAATAACAAATACTGTCCTTTTATTATCACGCATGTGTCAAAAAAGTTTGATTATTTTTTATTCGTGCGCGTATATTTTGAAAAAAGCTTCGTCTAACTTAACAGATTACTACTTACGCGGTGCTACTAATCTACAAAAATTAAATTGTGTTACCTAGGGATTTTTGTTAGTACCAACGTTATCCCCTCTACTTTTTCGGGAAACTGTCGTGTAACCGATTTTAACATTTAAAAACTCGATAATTATTGCGAATGCCGCAAAATGGTAGGCGATTTTTATGTTAATCTCGACTCCTTCTACCTTTCGACAAGCGTTGGGTAGTGCTTTGAGACACTATGTATATGATGATATATAAAATTAAAAATAAACACGATTAAAAAAAAACGTAATAGTTTTTCATTTATTATCTTTTTTTGCGAGTTTTGTTACTTTCTAATTTTTTATATCAACTCTCGCTTCTAATCGTGCGGTGTCGAATCGTGCGGTGTCGAATCGAGCGTGTCGAATTGTGCGGTGTCGAATTGTGCGTGTCGAATCGTGCGGTGACGAATCGTGCTGTGTCGAATCGTGCGTGTCGAAAAGTGCGGTGTCGAATCGTGCAGTGTCGAATCGTGCGTGTCGAAAAGTGCGGTGTCGAATTGTGCGGTGTCGAATCGTGCAATGTTCGTGTCGAATCGTGCGGTGCCAAATTGTGCGGTGTCGAATCGTGCAATGTTCGCGTCGAATTGTGTGGTGTCGAATCATGCGGTGTCGAATCGTGCGGTGTCGAATCGTGCGGTGTTAAATAGTTACGTGTCCAATAGTGCGTGTCTAATCAAGCGGTGTCGAATCGTTACGTGTCCAAAAGGAGGTCACCCCTCCTCGTCCGCGAGCTGGTCGTAGCTCAACGGCTCCGATTGGTCCACCCTAATCTCAATCAGACTCTGCTGAGTCTCGTCAGGCTGTTGTAGCGTCTCTTTGGGTTGCCCCTTCTGCACCCTCTGCTCCCTTTGTTCTCTGTGGACGCGGTCAGGTTCCTGGGACATGTTGGTTGTCTCCACGAAAGTTTCCCGACTCGCCTGGGAAACGGGCACTTTAGTGTACGGTCCCAACTCCAGTTATATATATTTTATTTTGCCGATGTTTTACACTTTTTGCCAGCTCTATTAATTCGAAGCATTCGTGAATTTAGTTTCTGTTAATATTATCTTGCGTAATACCGGCGCCTTTCGCGTGCTTATTAAATCTGCGTAATTTTTCGTGTTTTTCTGGCGTCCGCGTTATCCTTTCTGTGTTATTCAAAAATTGACGCCCACGTTATCAACCATCTACTTGCTTTATTAATGGAAGCCAAATTGGCCTTTATTATTTTCTCTAAATTGATTACACAATAAATGTTACTCTTTATTTGTTAGCTGATTGGATTTATGATTTACGTGTCACCCCGCCGGATATCGCGCTGCCCTTCATTAATCCCGCCCTGCTATTAGGCTGAGCTAGCAATTCCCTCGCACCCCGACTTATTTCGTTTTGCGTTCTCTCTTTTGGTTCTTCGCGATTTCGCGGACGCGAATTTACGCGTCTGGCGCCCAACCTTAAGATCGTTTCGCGAAGTGTCGGAGGTGCGAGAGAATCACCGGAGAAGCCTATCACCTTTCTCTCCTTTTCCCCTTTTGATCCGGAACACGCCCCGAACCGCTCCGGGAGTGAAAAAGTCGTGACAATATATATTGTATTTTTACAATTTTCATTACAGTATTGGTGGGAACTAAACAGCCACTGCAAATGGCATTTTGGTCGATGTTGACATCATGTTTGCTGCTACTTGTACTTTCTGTGGAGTGTTGTATGCTTTGGCGTAAAGTCAAAAAGTAAGAAAATATAAACAGAACAAAATCCATGTGACTACAGTTTAATTATGTGCCATTTGCTGTGCCGAAAGGTAGCGCATTACGTTATTTACATTATTTATATTATTTACATTATTTGCATTATTCACAATGTTTACATTATTATTTACATTATTTACAGTGGCGATTGGAAGGTATAATGACAAACCATCGAGAGCATCTTGTCCAGGAGAAACCCTCTATAGAGGGCCGTTCGGAATCGGCATTAAACTGTAGGTTCGCATATATCTAGGCAGGAGGGTCACCTACGATTGCGTTATAACTCTTATAACGATTACGGCACTCGTTGAGAAAGACATTATTTACAGTGGCAGAGACATGATGGTACGAGACGAGATTGCACAAACGTTCAGCGCACACAAAATGTTTAGATTTACACCATCGCTTGATTAGTAGTGGGTAAGTTATTCGTATGCCATGAAGAATTGCGATTATAACCCAGATAGCCAAATATGCTAAGAGCAAGCTTTGCAAACTGTGTGCTGCATGCTATACTGGCATAATGCACGGTTTCT
The DNA here is from genome assembly GCF_030848805.1 of Temnothorax longispinosus. Lineage (NCBI taxonomy): Eukaryota > Metazoa > Arthropoda > Insecta > Hymenoptera > Formicidae > Temnothorax > Temnothorax longispinosus. The sequence continues at coordinate 16,654,462 of NC_092360.1, read as the reverse complement.
GCCGCGTTTCTACGATTACATATTGTGGCAACAGATCGTGCTGCTAAAAAATAATTAAGCTTAATGAGGACGCAGTGGACTGCAATATGCTGTATATTCATATTTGGATTTGTTGAAATATTGTTAATATATTATATTGTATATTCTGCTAGCATTTGGCTATTAGGGAAATTATAACGGATGGCTTTCACCCTGTTCACCTTCCACATTCTTTCATAATTTATTCTCTCATTCACACTCGCACGTGCACACTTTTAATTATATTATAACACAATTACATTAAAAAATAATGTAATTGTAATAATTATAATATAATTAACTCAATCATTCCTCACGAATTGTCCAATATTACAATCATTCAATGTTCATGCATACATCATTATGCATACAAGAAGGGGGGGGTGCTCAATACCCCGTTACTCCTCCATTCTTCTCATATACACTATTTAATCTTCGGGGCATTGAATTAATTAAATTTTGAAATGTTGCGGGCCTTGCGCGGAGACCCTCTTATTTATCAATAACATATTGCGCAAGTACCTCGCGTGCCCGCGGAATTTGAGGGACCCACTCTCGTACTATTTCGGCCCAAAGATTTTCGATTACATTCAAATCAGGAGATTTGGCTGGCCAGTCCAACGTCCTAAGGTTGGGTTGTCTGGCCAACCAATCCTGGACAATTCTTGCTCTATGCACTCCTGAATTGTCTTGAACGAAATTCACATAAGGTATGTCGGGAAAAGTCTCCGCAACGTATGGCAACATCGCATCAGACAATATGTGAATGTATTCCTCGTTGTTCGGGAAAAGTCTCCGCAACGTATGGCAACATCGCATCAGACAATATGTGAATGTATTCCTCGTTGTTCGGGAAAAGTCTCCGCAACGTATGGCAACATCGCATCAGACAATATGTGAATGTATTCCTCGTTGTTCATGTGCGGCGTTGTACGAACAAGCGGCCCAGGACCACGCGAGGTCATACATCCCCAAAATGCTACTGTGATGCGTCCAGATCGTGCACGGAAACGGATATTTTTCTCGGCATACCTCGTTTCTCTCGTTCTCCACAATGTCACCTTACCATTCTCGTCACTCGAAAATACCTTCTTATCAGAGAAGATAGTGCACATCCATTCTTCCTCCCATCCTAGATGTTCCAGGGCGAAACCCATCCGTTGCGCCTTATGATTCTCAGTTATCTTTTCTTTTTGCGCTGGAATGCGATGGTGATAACCGTGGTCGCGCAATCTGCGTCGTACGGTTCTAGTGGAACAATTTAAATGTAGGTTCGATAACATCTGCCTCGACGACCGAAAACCGTTTTCACTTATAGCATGAAAAATTTCATTATTGTCGTCTTCAACCAACATTCTCGGCCGGTCAGGTATCGGTGAAGGCTTGACGTGCCCCTCCGCATTGTATCTCGCCAAAATCCGACGAACCGTGCGTTCCTGCAACAAAAACACATAATATTAAGATTAAAGAACGAATTGTATACACATTTCTTATTCTTTATGTGCATTATCGTTTTTTACAATAAAAAATACGCGCGCGTTCGAAAACGACGTCTGTACTCGATATTCATGCTGAGAGTTGTCACAACTCTTCACTCGTCACTATTCCAAAATAAATTCTAAATAAAACAATTAATTGAAAAAAATATTAATATAATAAACGACGTTTCTACGATTATTTCTGTCTGGGAAAATACTTACACATATGTTTAGCTATTGCAATAATGTGCTTTCTGTCAAATATGCTTATTGCACTATGTTTGAGATCGCAATAATTAGCATCGCGAAGAAGTCGCATGCCCGCACATGCACGCTTGCAATAATTAATATTCACGTAAAATGTCGCATAAGATTTGTCACGGGAATATTCAGTATAGCATGGATCTTTCGGGATTAGCATTCTGGCAATTTCTCTAACATTGTCATCAACAATAAGGTCAAGCTTTGTTCAACGGTACGAACGACTTATTTATGCTTACACAAAGGAAAGATCCATGCTATAAACAAGGCAGTCGAAAACAGGTAACGATCGCTTCGGGTCGTCACTTGAAAACCGTGACGTAAGAACGGTGACCCAGGCCGGTGGCCAATCACCTTCGCGAAATCATTGGTAACTAGCTTGGAGGGAGCCTCTTTTCGGAGGTGATAAAAGACCGTCGCTGCGCCGCGGAAGAGCTTGTCTGCCTTTTCGGCTATTCGCTTGTTTATCGCCAAGTATATCTCTATATACGACCGCAGTAAACATCATCGTTACTTAAAAGAAGAGAAAACTGAGTAATTGGTTTTCTTAGCACTAGAACGATATTTTTTTACGTGTGCGTATACGGCACGCCATTTTACTATTTTATATCATCATAAAAATTCTATCAAATTAAATCAATACTCAAAGAAAAGAAATTATTATTATGTCTAGACATACTTATAATTTATCAAATTATTATTAAGCTATAATTGAAAATGCAGAATTACAATTATGTCTAGACAAAATATTAATTCTGAATTTATTTTACGTTATGACATAAAAAATTTTCGGGAATTACAATTATGTACATAATTGTAATTCCCGAATTTTACTTATGTACGCAATTTTAATACTTGAATTTCTATTATGTACGCACAATCGTAATTCTGGAATTACTTTTTTCTTTTGGTAAGTAACGGGGTTCTTTAAGAAAGAATATTTTCTTGATAATAATCTTAAAATCTATTCATCACAAATTTAAGAAAAAGTCTTTATCATGTACTGGAAAAAAAAATTTATACTCCTTCAAAAAACATTATACTATTTTATCAAAGAAAAGTCAAAATAATAAGCAAATCGAATTTTTGTTTTAATTTTATATTTTTAATTAAATAGTTAAATAATTACAATTTAGAATATTATTTGTTTTAAGTAAAGAGAGTGATGAGTGTATTTTAAGATTATTATAAAAATGAAATATTCTTTGCGAAGATGACCGTTAAAAGAAGGGAAATGGAGTAATTGGTGATGAATACATTTTAAGATTATTATCAAGAAAATATTCTTTCTTAAAGAACCCCGTTACTTACCAAAAGAAAAAAGTAATTTCAGAATTACGATTGTGCGTACATAATAGAAATTCAAGTATTAAAATTGCGTACATAAGTAAAATTCGGGAATTACAATTATGTACATAATTGTAATTCCCGAAAATTTTTTATGTCATAACGTAAAATAAATTCAGAATTAATATTTTGTCTAGACATAATTGTAATTCTACATTTTCAATTATAGCTTAATAATAATTCGATAAATTATAAGTATGTCTAGACATAATAATAATTTCTTTTCTTTGAGTATCGATTTAATTTGATAGAATTTTTATGATAATATTAAATAGTAAAATGGCGTGCCGTATACGCACACGTCAAAAAATATCATTCTAGTGCTAAGAAAACCAATTACTCAGTTTTCTCTTCTTTTAAGTAACGATGATCTTTATAAAAAATGTTTTCTTGATAATATTACTTAAAATAAATAATATTCTAAATTCTAATTATTCAGTCCTTTAGTTAAGAATATAAAATTAAAACAAAAATTCAATTTGCTAATTATTTTGATAGGAAAAGTCAAGGCTATGAGGGTCAGACGCAGATCACAGTGCGTAATATCAGAAATAACTGATTTATTTGTCGTTTTGATACATTACATCGATCCGTACGTTTCGGCTCAGCTTTGAGCCATCTTCAGCAGTAGTTACAGAAATTAAGTTACACGTTCTCCGTACCGTATGGTGAGTTTACTGATTCAAAGTATCAGAAACATAGACCAATTGATCCATATCCGCAAATTTGTTCAATTAATGTCGAGATATTAAAAAGATTCTTTAGGAAACTCACCATTCGGTCTGAAAAACGTGGAATACAGAGCCATGTACATAATGAATACTCTGTGCGAGAAGACTTGACGATCTTATCGACACGACACACAGCAATGACATGAAAGGTCCTGCAAGAAGAGGCATGTCGTAGGTCAACACACCGACGAGAATTATAACAAAGATACGATTTGACACCGTCACAATATTGCACGTATCAATAGTAAAACCCCGATTTGCCAACGACCAAAGTTCATGAGCATGGATTACAATTTGCTCAAAACCGTGACATATGCATGATGCAAAAAATCCGTGTCATTTTGAGACGGTGTCAAATCGTGCTTTGTTATAATTCTCGCCGGTGTATTGACCTACGACATGCCTCTTCTTGCAGGACCTTTCATATCATTGCTGTGTGTCGTTGTCGATAAGATCGTTAAGTCTTCTCGCATAGAGTATTCATTATGTACATGGCTCTGTATTCCACGTTTTTCAGACCGAATGATGAGTTTCCTAAAGGATTTTTTTAATATCTCGACATTAATTGAACAAATTTACGGATATGGCTCAATTGGTCTATGTTTCTGATACTTGGAATCAGTAAACTCACCATACGGTACGGAGAACGTGTAACTTAACTTCTGTAACTACTGCTGAAGATGGCTCAAAGCTGAGCCGAAACGTACGGATCGATGTAATGTATCAAAACGACGAATAAATCACTTATTTCTGATATTACGCACTGTGATCTGCGTCTGACCCTCATAGCCTTCTCCTATTTTAACTCATATTACTTTATTTATTATTTTGACTTTTCTTTGATAAAATTTTATTATGTTCTTTGAAGGAGTATAAATTCTTCTTTCGAGTACATAGTACATGATAAAGACTCTTTCTAAAATTTGTACATTTTAAGACTATTATCAAGAAAATATTTTTTCTTAAAGACAACCGTTACTTACTAAAAAAAAAGTAAATTGAGTAATCGCTCTTTTAAGCAGTACAATTGATATTTTCCTGTATGCATGTACACACGTATGTACATACGTACGCACAAAAAAATGTTCTATGTTGTTAGAAAATTTTATTTCTATTTAAAAAAAGGAGAGAAACTATCATCGCTTAGGACAGGGGCCCGGCGTTACGCGCCGCTCGTGCGTAATCATCGCCGCTTGTAGTAAACAACTGCCCGCGCGCTGACCGCGGGGCGGCCGCATTTTGCCGCGCGCTTGGATTTGGCGGAGGGCGGGCTAATACGGTGATTTTTAATCATTAATAACTCGTCAACTATTGCGAAAATTGCAAAATGGTACATAACTTTTCGACTCAGTTTGGCTCGCTCTATCTAAATATGAGAAAAGTACCAAGAATTTAGGGGCACCCTGTATATATTTGGTTTTATATAAAAAAATTTTTACCGGGTTTTGAAGAGGTATTTTCGTGTCATTAACGTTCTAAAGAACATAAAAAATGTCATCAATTACCTGCAATTATACGAATAACATGATGTAATAGATATTGTATTACAATAAGTATCACAGTCACATTTAACTACTGCTCAGCACTTAGCAAGGAGTTAAAAATTAGGTTTGTTTGTGTTTATTAAATAATACTTATCCGTATGCATGTTAGTACAGTCCTCAAACTTTAGCTTGCTCCAATTTAATTAATACCTTTGTGAGGATTCTTCCGTTCTAAAAACTACGTTAAGATTAAATTAATAAGTTAAATTAAAAGTTAATTTTTTAATAGCATTATTTATATTAAATTACAATGTTATAATTTTTAAAAATTGTATTACTTTGAATAACAAAAGTTTGCAAGGTGTATCATCAAATAAATTTAATTATTAAATAAATTTAATATATTATTTGTAATAGAATAGTGAATAGAATAGTGTAATAGAATGTAATAAAATTTTTTTCTTTACAATTATAAAAAACTAATAATGGTTGAAAAAATTTACATACAGATAAACATAGTGATTTTTACATAAGTATTAATATTTATAAAAAAATAAAAATTTAATAAGCAGAAAATGTTTAACTTAGGAAAGAAGTTAATATAAGAGTTTAACTTTGTGTTTTTAAAATGATTAGTTAATATTAAAAATTAACTCCTTTTAAATTAATTAAACTAATTTAAAGTATTAAAGTTATTAACATTATTAACTTTTTTTACTTAACTTTGAAATAATTAACTAATTACTACTTAACCTTGCTTATATTTCGTTAATAAAATTGTTTTTTGACGATTTCTTACCATTCTCTGCTTACATTCTTCTTCTTCACGTTTGCAGCAATACTGCATGTCCCAGCTACATAATAATTTCTTTTAACATTTTAATTTATTTGACACCATTCATACAAATATTTAATGTGCTTGACATCTCGTTCGTCTGCTCTTGAAGTGAGTCACTGCGCACGCCGTGTGCGTTGGTGCTCATCCACTTCTAAATTGGGTGCGTCCCTAAACTCGTCCTAACCAAAGCGGACAACCTTTCTGTCCACGACTGTACATACGTAACGGGCAACAACGGGCGAGCAATCACGAGCATCGCGACTGATCGCGACACGAGTTATTGCCGAAATTTCTTGTGTAATGTTAAGTGTTCGAAATCAACGATCAGACATCTTGTGCGGTATGGATGTGTACATGGATGTGTCTCGTGTATCATCCTGAACGTTGAAACATTGCGTCAGCCTCTCGCTTTTGCCTTTCGTTCGTTTATTGGTAAGTTTATTATCATAATTCGAAAATTAGTGAATCCAGCGAGAATCGGCACAAATTAATGTCATTGTTGTCGTTATATTTTTCAGAGTCGACGACCGGCGTTTCTTCCGTTTATCTTCTACGGACGTACCTCGTGTGTCGTCCTTAAACGTTGTTCGAACGTTGCGTCAGCCTCTCGCTTTGGCCTTCACTTCTACATTCGAAAAGAACGGAGAATATTGATAAGTTAATTATCATAATTCGAAAATTAGTGAATCCTGCGAGAATTGGCACAAATTAATGTCATTGTTGTCGTTATATTTTTCAGAGTCGACGACCGGCGTTTCTTCCGTTTATCTTCTACGGACGTGCCTCGTGTATCGTCCTTAAACGTTGCTCGAACGTTGCGTTGTAACCGTACGGAAGAGTAATACCCCCTTAATATGAATATGTGTGTCACCGACACGATCGCCACTCGATTTTGACCCGGTAAACCGAGAAAGGATTATGAAATATATACGGATTTCCCAACCTTTTGACGCCCCGCTGATTCCTCTTTTCCTCTTTCTGTTTCAGGTCGCCCTGTTGCCGCCGGATCTAGGATCGCCGCTGGACCAAGCACCTCGGACCGTTTCTGGACTGCAGCTGTGCACCGCCGACTTCGCCCCGGACCTTCGCTGGACCGCCTCTGGATCTCCCCGAACGGAGGTAGGATCGCCGACAGGTAAGTATCAGGATCAGGTAGGTATGTCGTATAGGTAGGTTGACCGCACACGAATGAATTTCAGATAATCGTATTTCCTTTTTAAATAGTAAAATATTTATTTTACTCTATTTCCAGATAATACAAGATTGTGTCTTTGAGTCTTAAGATTTAACGCGTCTACCGCGGGATGTTCAACGCAGAGTCTAAGCTTCTATCGCGATATATTGGAGATCAAGTCGACTGTACTCAGGGTGCGTTCGGGGAGCTCGCTACCGCGCTACCAACGCTAACGCTATTAACTCCGTTCATGGAGCCATGATAGCGCTAGCGAATGCGAGCTCCATGAACAGCAGTAGCGTACTAGCGTAGCGTTTTGTAACTCCTGCGCCGCCAAATTTAAAAAGCTGAGTTAATAGATGCTGTTGTATCAATTACTTCTTTAATATTTTCAGGGCAGAAGTTGAGAGTAATATGTGTGTAAATGACGATTCATTTGTAGTAAAACAACTTAAAGAAACTATTTTACAAAATATAAAAAAACGATTTTAAATTCATGAAACTCATGTTTGCGGAGCACTTCTGGATTCGACTCTTTAAAGTGTTAGAGGTGTTGCTGAATATCTCGCAGACAAGCAGCAATCTTCTAAGGAATTTTTAATATATATGATCCACAAAATGGTTCCTCTGAATATTAGAAATAAGCAGGTTAGATTATTTTTATTTTATTTATTAACATTAAGCGACGTTTTAGATTAGATCATATTTTAACAAATATTTTTGTTCTAATAAAACTTATTGTCCAATTGAATGACATTGTTTTTATATATAAAATGAGAAATATAATTAAATATATTTTTTAATAATATATCCATATTTGGTTCCATTTGATTATATGCTATATAAAATTAATGTATACTTTTAATACAATGAAAAAATTAGTGCATATGAATTTTGTCCATTAATAGCTATATATAACTTTTATTACAGTTTTTATAAACTATATATCTAAGCAATACCTTAATACTGTAAATTACCTAGTCTAGGTAATTTACAGTATCTAGATTTACAAAATCTAGGCTTAATATTGTAATTAAGCCTAGTATAAGTAGTATATATAAGTCTTACATAGTTTATATTTGCAACAGCTTCTATATTAATCAGCAAATATAAGATTATTATTTTTATGATATATATAAGTTAAATTCTCATGTTTAGTTTTACTTTTTCGTAATAGCAGATTATCTTAATAAGTCATGTGAGCTTCTTGGAGTTAAAAAATTACGATTGGAGTTGGCTGCGATACATACAATAAGCATTATTCTTCCTGAAGATCCTATTCTTGTCGAAGTTAAAAAGTATTTACATATGTCAGAATCTATTATCGAAGATCCTGTACAATGGTGGAATAAATTAATAAATGAAGTTGTCACTGCCAAATTTGTACAAATTGGTATGCTGCATTTATGCCATACCGCGATTACAAGTTCAGCATCTGAATTCGCGTTTTCTTCTGCAGGTTTGCTTATCACAGCAAAACGTTCTTCGATAAAACCATCAAAATTTAATAAAATATTATTTATTTACGGTAATTTCAAATTAATAAAAGATATATATTTAAAGTCAGTAAAATAAGTTTTACATTAAGTATATTATTCATATTATTTATACAACTTAATATGTGAAGAAATATTTAATAACAAAATAAGAAGCTTCCTTCGCCAGTAAATAAATACAAAACAAAAGTCGTTTTTGTTCGACCCAACTGGCCAAATAATAAATATATTTAAAATTCACAACGTTTCAACCGCAATTTCGGTCCTTCTCAAGTGATTCATCAAGCTATGCATCCTCAAAAACCGCGTACAAAATATCGATTACTTTTTTTAAATCGATCGACTTTTGTTAAATATTTAATAAGTAAGAGAGAAAGAAGTCTGATATCTGATGGTTATATACAGTGAATTACATTTTATTTTTGTTACGTATGATGGTCAGGAATAACATTTTAAGATAAATTTTCTTTTCTTTTGTGAAAGAAAAGACATTAGTAATGCTAATGAAATGATCGTATTTTGAAAACAAATGCTGAGTATTTATTGTTTGCTATTTTTGTTCATTCCGATAAATTATCACTCGCCAATTTCGCCGCCGCTGAAAAAGAAAATTATTATATAAATATATTATATATATATCTGTTTCTATATAATCCATATTTGTAACTTCGTAATTAATACGATATTTACAATACGTGTGCACACGCAAAGCTTTTTCTTCAAATAAACAATCACAACATTTCACTACCATTCACTATTGCGCTGTTCATAGAGCCTGTAAACGCTAACGCTATTAATGCACTACCTCGGAAGGAAGAGCGTTGGTAGCGAGCAGTTATGACATATAACACTACCAGTAATGACGTCACGACAACGTTTGGTAGCGCTATCATAGAGCTCCGCGAACAGCCAGTAGCGCTAGGTAGCGCTAATAGCGTCTCCCCGAACGCACCCTTGGAAGCTCCGGCGAAAAATCCTCGATCGTTGGGCTCCGGCTTCAGGCTCCGAGCTGCATCCCCACTTGGGCATCCGTCCCTTTTCGCACATCTGTGGCCCAGATGTGGCACACACCTGTCGCACAGGTGCGGTGTCCGTCGCTTCCGCATTCCCGAACCATTGTTCTCCGTGACAGGTGTTCCCGTGAACAAAAGGCCCATCGTTTCGATCAACATGTTATTCGCTTTCGCCCTTGTTAATAGCTTTCTACAGGCATATTTGCGCAGCATTCCGTTTTCCCGTATCCTTACTATGCTTTCCATTAATTTATTAAATAATTGTTGAATCCTTCGGGAAAAGGGAACTTCGCGTTTACATGGTTCTTTAAACGACTAATGCGACACTATGCGCTCGCACATGGTCACGCCTGACCTTTACTTTGGTAACGCGTTCTACCATTTGTTGCAAAATTTTGTTTGTTAATCTAGGCTGGCTCGCATGACCGGAAGCCCGTAGTTAACATTTTGTTTCGATTATATTCTCCTAACTGGCCTGGTTCCTGAGTTCCGCAAACCACGCCTAAATTTTCCGACGTCTTCACCCGGTATAGGGTCGCTCAGCTCCATTTGCGCATCTCGCTCGTGGCTTACGACTTCGTCCCCTGACCCTTTTGGCTCACTGTCCGGTGGCTAAATTTTGCTAATTGCGATGCCCACAACGCATATCCATCGATATTCCGCTATTCGGCCCGCTAGTAGCTCTGGGTCCCCGACCGCGCCTTCGTGGTACCGCTCTCCCACGTTCTACGCGTTTGGCGCGCCGTTTACCGGTGGATCTGTACCTATCTCGACAATTATAACGCGCTGACATGGATAAGTTGTCGATCAGGTACTTGGTTCGCTCAATTCGCTTACCCCGTACCGTGGTACCGGTTTTTCGTGTTCCACGCCCCCTGATCTGTCGACCGATGGTGGCATTATCCTATTTGTGATGCCCGTAGTCCTATAGCATCGGTAACCCGTTGATGGTACCGGTGGTTAGCTCAATTCACTGACCCCGTCGCATGGTCACCCTGTCTTTGGGTTCCGCGCATTCGATGTTCCTACTATCGGACATTTTTCTCTAATCGCGATGTCCGTGATTTAATTCAGTCGATAACCTGCCGATCCGGTCGGTGGTTAGCTTGGCCCACTGACCACGCCCGCCGTTAACGCTATTCCGGACGAAATTTGGTTTGCGCGCGCGCGCGCGCTTAATTTCGCGTCCGCCCACGCAATTACTTACCCTCCATGTGAGAGAGTCTGTGCGCAACCGCCTCATCACGGTTTTCGCTGACTTTTCGGGTGGTGACGGCTTCGCCCCATTTCTGGTGGTGACGGCTTCGCCCCGTACTTCCCCTTCATGTGAGAAAGTCTGTGCGCAACCGCCTCGTCACGATTTTCGCCGACTTTTCGGGTGGTGACGGCTTCGCACCATTTCCGGTGGTGACGGCTTCGCCCCGACTTCGGTACTCGTGTCTTTGTCTGACACGTTCCTGTACTCGCGGTTCCCGTTGGGATATCCCAAATCTGATTTCGCGTCGTTTTTCGATTTACCGATCATGTTTTGAAACTTTTACGGACTCTACCGTTAAATCAAGAATTAAACCATTTTGGTTTTTAATCTGGACTGAATCAACTTAAATTGACTCGAATTGAATTTTCATCGCTCGCTGAGCGCCGGAGTGATTATCCCCGAGAAATTGGAAGTGAAATCAAATCAATGTAATTCAAACTTAAAATAACTTGGAACATAACTAAAATAAGTGTAAGTCGAATTTCAAAATTAAATATCTTTTAATCGGGTTTTCGTATATACCTTTTTTGTTTCTCTCAATGCGTCGAACATTTTAGTTCTCTGAACTTTCGCCGTATCTACGCCAAAATGGATGAGGAAACAACAAAACAAAAACTTGATTCGTAAACTTGCTATTCGCGCTTATCGCTAGTAAATGATTGTATCGCACGCTTGGATCTTATTCTCTACCTTAATCTATATATATATATATATTGTATATATATATATATATATATATATCTATCAGTCATAATAACGCATGAGTAAGTTTATGTCACAACAACTATGGGTAGTAGGTAAGCTAGGCCGATTCTTGGCCATGGGATCTGTGGGGGAATGAGGGGCGGGGGGGAACCGCGGGCGGAGGGGACCGCGGGGAGGGGGAGGGGGAACCGCGTGTTTTGGGCGCCGCGGGGGAGGGGAAGGGGGGAACCGCGTTTTTCGGGCGTTACGGGGAGGGGAAGGGGGGAAACCGCGTTTTCCGGCGCGCGGGGCGAGGAAGGTCCGCGTTTTCCGGCGCCGCGGGGTGAGGGGGTCCGCGTTTACTGGCGCCGCGAGGCGACCGCGTTTTCGCCGCGCCGCGGGGCGAGGGGTCCGCGTTTTCGCCGCGCCGCGGAGCGTTCGCGTTTTCGGGCGCCGCGGGGCGAGGGGACCCGCGTTCGCGTTTCGCCGCGCCGCGGAGTCCGCGTGACGTCACACGGCACACTCGCGTTATCTCTCCCTCGTAGATGTTTCCCCCCGTCCCCCGTTCGTTTTCTCGTTCGCGCGGTCTCTTTCCCTCGCGCGTTCTCGTTCAGAAATTATGCGAAAATTATTAAATAAAGACAGCTTAACAAAAGGGAACGGTAAATGAAAAGGAAAAACTTTTTTAACCATATTATATGCATTTATTTATCATGTAGCGCATTATACACAATAGTATCCAAAGCGTAGGCTAATAATTCGCAATCAATAATTGAATTTTTATCATAAAATTCACGCAAGATTGTAACTGCGTTCCATTTATCGGTGATACAATTTTAACGTAAAATTGTTACAAACTGTTTGAATTTTTCACTTACGCCGTGAACATTTTGACATAGTTGAAAATACATATTCTCGACGCAATGTTCTAGTTCGAACAGGAAGAGTACAGTTGACGGTTTCATGTACAAGCTGGTGCCGCACGACGTCAATTTTACAATATCTGCGTCACGTATTTTAACAAGCTCCAGATCTCGAAACGTTAGCGATGATGGTGTCGATGACTGCACGAGTCGCTGTATATCTGCACGTTTTTCGATGAATGTCACCCACGTTGCATGTGGCAGAATTATCCGATTGCCTCGGTTATCGCCAATAAGTATATCCACAGAGGACATAGGTCCTGCGTTGATTTCAACATCTAAAAATTTATACGCTGTTGATGTCAAGGCAAATCTCCTTCCCAAAATTCCTTGCGTATAATGGGGTTTATCAAAACTGAAAAAATACAATTATATGTTTATAAAAGTTTTTTTTTGCACAAGTATATATGAAAATTATCGGTACATACTCATTGTGCTGTTTCTCGCACGTTTCGTTCTGAATTGGAACGTAGTAGTTCGCACCGTGAGTGTTCGTCGTATCTGGAGGCTGTTTGCGACGTACTCGAACCGTATCGAACTCTTGACTATGCTCTAGAATCCACGTAGACCATTTATACATACCCAAAACTGCAAATCTTGCAAAAATAGCGCCAATGTACGGCTGCTGCATGGTGACCACCACCATAATCCACATATACGTTAAATGTGATATCTTTGTCAAGAACATTCGTGATGAGATCACCTCATCGGGCATCAAATATGATTTCTTTTCAAGAGCATACGTATCTCGCGATGATTTCATCGAACACGTGCAAAACTGCAAATTTTGCAATTTCGCATAAGTCAATGGAGCGTTATTGTTTTGAAGAACATGTCGCGACATGTCTCGCGATGATTTCATCGAACACGTGCAAAACTGCAAATAGCGCCGATGTACGGCTGCTGCATTGATACAGATCAAATCACCAAAAGTCAATGGCGCGTTTTCGTGAACGTACGTGTCTCGCAATGATTTCATCAAACACGTGCAAAACTGCAAATTTTGCAAATAGCGCCGATGTACGGCTGCTGAGATGAAATTAGATATGATAAGCAAACGATGCATCATTAGTAGAATATAAAATGACGAATCTAGAGGATACGCTCAATAGTCGAGAACTGGAAGTCGTGAGTGCAACAAATGGCGTTAGCAAGAGGATCGTGCAATAACATGGAGCAAGAGTTGTTGGAGCAATCCACCCTGTTAAATTCGAGGGAAGACTTTGCCGCGTGGGAGCAACGATGCGACGAGTTTATCGAATCATTGGAAGAACAAAGCCGAATTAAGCGGCCACGATTATCAATCGATCAGTCATCGATCGGTCTCAAACAGTCATTGGTTGCTTGTATCGCAAGACTCGAAGGTTTGAAAGACTTGGTACGTCAACGTTTCGTACATGTTGGTGCTGGATACAGTGCGAGTGAGACAGGACTCAGATGGCGCGAGATAGATACGGCTTTTAAAATTCGTATATTGACTGGTGCGGTAATAAATTCCAAACACATCGACCCTCGTCAATTTCTCAAAAATGCGGGAGACATTGCACTCGATCGTGTGCGGAACGTCATACAACGACATGGCAATGTAAAAATATACACAATGTTTAATGGTGAATTTGTTGCGGGTGACAAACGCGCAAATAAAAGTATCGCAACGAGAAGCTATGAACTCTTTCGTGAGTCCGATCTGCACGAGTGGTACAAGCGACACGTTATCGAACCTCTATTAAGCTGGACCCCCCACCAGCGCAAATCAAGTTCTTACTAGGTCAAAAATTTAGTACTATTTAGGTGCTAATTAAGTGCCCTAGTCCGAATTTTGGTGCTCGAACCGTTTAGCAGGAAATCGCGTAAAAAATGGGGGGTCTAGCTTGCCATAAAACTGGACCCCCCCATATCAGAAAATGGTCCTACAGAGAAGATAAGTACACTATAATTTAGTGCTAATTAAGTGCTAATTAAGTGCTCTAAAAAAACGATAAAATATTGACAGATTATAACATTTATTTAAATGTACCATTATATGTATATTGAACACAGTACCGTCGCGGTCGACACAAACACTTAAAAAGATTGCTGCATGAATATATTCGTTACTAAAATGATCGAAAACATATATTTCCCAAATCTGAGTTCATTGTTAACAGTAAAACAATTACAATAATTAACTTAGACCAGCCGTTGGCGTTGAGCACTAAGTTCCGTCATCTGATCGTCTACGAATTAGTTGCTCGCATGATTATAGTATTAAAATAATTCTCAGACATTGTACTTTAAAAGAATTACACGATTCGAATTTAGTGTTAGCTGCTTAGTGTTGAAATTAATTAATAAATCAATGAAGCGCGCGCTTCGCGGATAAACTAATTAATTTCAACGCTATACAACTAGCACTAAATTCGAGTCGTGGTACTTTATTAAAGTACAATGTCTCAGGATTATTTTAAGACCATAATCACGCGAGCACCTAATTCTTTGACGATTCTGTAACAAACTTTAGAGCGCGGCGCGCGCGCTCCATGAGTTAATTAATTGATTTCAACACTTTGCAGCTAGCACTAAATTCGAATCGTGATATTTTCTTAAAGTACAATGTCTCAGGATTATTTTAAGACCATAATCACGCGAGCACCTAATTCTTTGACGATTCTGTAACGAATTATAGAGCGCGGCGCGCGCGCTCAATGAGTTAATTAATTGATTTCAACCCTTTGCAGCTAGCACTAAATTCAAATCGTAATATTTTCTTAAAGTACAATGTCTCAGGATTATTTTGGGACCAAAAACACGCGAGCACCTAATTCTTTGACGATGCAGTAACGAATTATAGAGCGCTGCGCGCGCGCTCCATGAGTTAATTAATTGATTTCAACCCTTTGCAGCTAGCACTAAATTCGAATCGCGATATTTTCTTAAAGTACAATGTCTCAGGATTATTTTAAGACCATAATCACGCGAGCACCTAATTCTTTGACGATTCTGTAACGAATTATAGAGCGCGGTGCGCGCGCTCCATGAGTTAATTAATTGATTTCAACCCTTTGCAGCTAGCACTAAATTCAAATCGTAATATTTTCTTAAAGTACAATGTCTCAGGATTATTTTGGGACCAAAAACACGTGAGCACCTAATTCTTTGACGATTCTGTGACGAATTATAGAGCGCTGCGCGCGCGCTCCATGAGTTAATTAATTGATTTCAACCCTTTGCAGCTAGCACTAAATTCGAATCGTGATATTTTCTTAAAGTACAATGTCTCAGGATTATTTTGGGACCAAAAACACGCGAGCACCTAATTCTTTGACGATTCTGTAACGAATTATAGAGCGCGGCGCGCGCGCTCCATGAGTTAATTAATTGATTTCAACCCTTTGCAGCTAGCACTAAATTCAAATCGTGATATTTTCTTAAAGTACAATGTCGCAGGATTATTTTGGGACCAAAAACACGCGAGCACCTAATTCTTTGACGATGCAGTAAAGAATTATAGAGCGCTGCGCGCGCGCTCCATGAGTTAATTAACCCTCAGTGTACGATCTGGGTTAGCGTAACCCGAGCGAATTTTGAAAGTAGCGGCGCCATTTCAAAGGAAGTGAATGGTGGGGTTCCGTACCGGGGGGGGGGAATCTTTGAGGTAGCTACTATGTGAGCGCCAAGGGGCAGCGTCAGTCTACGCTTGGTACTCAAGTTATACGATTTTGAAAATTGTACCTTTTTTATAGATCGTACACTGAGGGTTAATTGATTTCAACCCTTTGCAGCTAGCACTAAATTCGAATCGTGATATTTTCTTAAAGTACAATGTCTCAGGATTATTTTAAGACCATAATCACGCGAGCACCTAATTCTTTGACGATTCTGTAACGAATTATAGAGCGCGGCGCGCGCGCTTCATGAGTTAATTAATTGATTTCAACCCTTTGCAGCTAGCACTAAATTCGAATCGTGATATTTTCTTAAAGTACAATGTCTCAGGATTATTTTGGGACCAAAAACACGCGAGCACCTAATTCTTTGACGATTCTGTAACGAATTATAGAGAGCGGCGCGCGCGCTTCATGAGTTAATTAATTGATTTCAACCCTTTGCAGCTAGCACTAAATTCAAATTGTGATATTTTCTTAAAGTACAATTTTGTTGAATAAGTTTATTACAGAAATCACGACACTCCTATGTATATATGTATCATGCTTTATTACAATTAAGTAAAAGGGAGTACAGCGAGCGCGCCGTGGAATAACACGTGGAAACTTGCGAGAGCGGTATACGGCCTTCTCGAGACACGCTGGAAAGACAGTGAATGCGAACGCGGCCAGATAAAAAGGTGCGTGATGCTACAGAAAACGCGGCCCTAATGGTGGAGAGTCATAAACGTCGCGATCTATCGTTCTCGACGCAAATCGATATATCTCGCCCTAGCGGTCCTAATTTTCATCGCAATACTCAACACTCCCACTCGACAAAAATATTAATTATTACACGACAATATGCCACTTTCTTGTTTCAAACGATGAAACTTATCTCTCGGTAGCGCCTTAGTTAATTGGTCAGCCAATTGATTATTGGTCGGCACATACTGCACGTCGATGCTTCCATCGAGTTGTTTCTCACAGGTGTAGTGATATTGCACGTCAACATGTTTTAGCCGTCTCAAGGATTCACGGTGCTTGACTAGACGTATCGCAGCTTGATTGTCACAATATAGAGGTATTGGCCCTTCACCACATGGATTGAGCTCCCACATGACTTGTTTCAGCCAAACTGCTTCTTTGGTTGCTGAACATAAAGCCATATACTCAGCTTCCGTCGCCGAGGTAGCTGTTGCACCTTGTTTCTTCGAACTCCAGGAGATCGGTCCACCATTTAGAAAGAAAATCCACCCTGTGGTGCTTACACGAGTATCCAAGTCACCAGCGTAATCGGAATTGCAATAACCAGTAATTTTTAAGTCCTTATTTTCGATGCCATACACAATACCATGGCTGATCGTCCCCTTAATATAACGCAATATCATTTTAATCCCATTCCAATGCGCTTTGCTTGGTTTACTCGCGTATTGACTCAAAACGCTTATAATGTAACCTAAATCCGGACGCGTCGTTACCATTAAGTACATAATTGACCCTAGAGCTTCTCTATACGGGTAACAATTACTATCTTCTTCGTCGTTATTCGCTGTAAACTTCATTCCAGGATCGGCAGGCACAGAAGATGGCGCACAGTTAGCGTGAGAGAACTTGCTTAGAACCTTTTGCGCATAGGCAGTCTGATGCAGCTTTAACACTCCAAGACTTCTGTCCCTCTCGATCTGGATACCTATAAAATATTCAGCCTTGTTATATCTTATTTCAAAGTTTGATTCTAGTTTTCTTAACAATCTTTTAGTCATTTCTTTGTGATTTGAGCAAATTAATCCGTCATCAACATACAGAACCAAAATGATTATTACGCGACCTTGACAGTAGATAAATACGCACGGATCCTTTTGACTTTGTCTCAAACCTGCGGCTCGTAAGACTGCAGAAATATTGTCGTGCCACTCCTTAGACGCTTGCTTGAGCCCATAGAGACTCTTCAATAAGCGACACACTCGATCATCCTCCTCGAAGCCGTCCGGTTGCTCCATGTAGACTTCCTCCTTCAATTCACTGTTAAGGAAAGCAGACGTTACATCAAACTGAATTATGTCTAGATCGAAGGCCGCAGCAAGTGACAGCACGAGTCGAATAGATTCATGTCTAGCGACTGGGGCATACGTAGCATTGTAGTCCAATCCGTATTTCTGAGCATAGCCCTTGACCACTAGACGAGCCTTGTACTTATCAATGGAGCCGTCCGCTTTGTGCTTTTTCTTAAAAATCCAGCGATTTCCAATAACATTGGCATGAGCTGGTCTTGACACTAGGATCCAGGTGCCATTTTTCACCAGTGAATCGAGCTCGTCATGGATCGCTCGTCTCCAGTGATTAGCTTCAGAACTGTTCAGAGCCTCTTCCAACGTGATTGGGTCCATTTCCGTGAGCAATGCTTCTGCTGCAATCGCCGTATCTTCTGATCTATCAGTACCGCGTCGCGCCGTTGTCTGCCGCAATGGGTAGGGATCCCTTTCGATTGGTTTCCTTGAATTTTTACTGCTCGGCTTCGATTCTATGCAGTGAGAGTTCTTCTCGACGTCCAAGTCATTCCCACTCTTGTTTTCGCTGAAGACATCATCTTCATCGTCGCTAGTCTGATCAGATTGCTGAATGATGACTGACAATCGATCGGGATCTCTCTCATTAAAAATAACATCTCGCCTTACGTAGCATTTGTGTCTTATTGGATCATAAACCCGATAAGCCTTGCAGTCCTCAGCATATCCTACCATTAAATACTTATTCGAGTTCTCCTCCCACTTTGTCCTTGATTCCTTCGGAATATGTGCGTATGCCACGCTTCCGAACACTCGTAGATGCTTGACTGATGGCTTGGCGCCATACCATCTTTGATAAGGCGTGTCTCCGTCCAGCGTGTCCGTCGCAGTTCTGTTCTTCAAATACACTGCAGTATGAGTTGCCTCCGCCCATAGGGCCAATGGCAATTTTCTGGCGTGAAGCATAGATTTCGCCGACTCAACTATAGTCCTGTTCTGTCTCTCGATGAATCCATTTTGCTCCGGTGCTCTCGGTGTGGTGGTCTCATGCTTAATCCCTTGTAGCTGTAGGAAATTATTTACTTCTTGATTGCAGAATTCTAGACCACAGTCACTGCGTATCTTGCGAATGGTGTGTCCGTCAGCGCTTACATCGACGCAAAACTGCTTTAAGTGCTTCAGTACATCTGACTTTTCTTTAAGGAAATATACGAAACAATACCGTGAGTAATCGTCCTTCAATAACAGGAAATAATTAGCTCCACCCAGTGAGGGCCTGCTCATCTTACCACACAGGTCCATGTGAAAGACATTTCCTGGCTTAACAGCTCGCCTCGCTCCTGACCTTGGAAAATAGAGACGGTGCTGCTTACCTAGCACACACCCTTCGCAGAATGGTTCCTCAGTGACCCTTCCTTCAACCTTAAGGTCCAATACCGTAGATTTATTGATCATCTGTCGCAAGGTCCTAAAGTTGGGATGACCCATCCTTTCGTGCCATTTTAACAGCGAACAATCAGTCACATTCGCTTTAGCTGCTTGATTTGCTTCATGAGGTACCACCGTCTGAAAGTTTAAAGCATAGAGACCTTTGCCATGTATCGATCCACTTACCAATAAGCGATCATTCTTCAAATATTTGACTGTTCCTCCACCATGTTCGAATACGACTGTCATTCCCTTCTTCGTCGATTTGTTGACGGACAGGAGGTTCTTTTGAATCCCCGGAATGTACAGTACTCCTCCAAGAGTATGCGTGACACTGCTCCCACTGGGTCCAGGTACTCTGACAATGACGTCACCTCTTCCAGCTGCATACAGTACGTGTCCGCTTCCAACTCGCACGGGATAGCTTTTTCCTTCGAATAATTCCATGGTTTGAAACCAGTCTCTTCTGAATGTCATGTGCTCAGTGGCTCCAGAGTCCGAAAACCAGATGTCGTCCTCCTGCGCACTCAAGCATGTTTCTTCCTCAATTATGAATACCTCGGATTCCTCCCATTTCTCATGACCTTGTTTTGAAGTAGAAGCCTGGCTTGCTTTGTTTCCTTCGGCCACAAAGGAATGCCCTCGTTTGTTTTGATTCTGGCTCTGCCCTTGACTTTGTTGTTTCTTCTTGAAACAGTCTCGTGCCCAATGACCTGTCTTGTGGCAAAAGTTACACTTGCCTTTCTTCTTGTTGTCATCTTGAGGCGTGTTAGTCGTGTTAGCATTCCTCTTCAACTTTCCTCTTGAATAAAAGGCTTCGTCAGCCGTCTCTTGAGAGCGCGTTCTCATATTCAGCAGCGATTCTTCATTTACAAGATGATCCGTCAACTTCTCCACGGTTTGTTCTGCCCTTGGTACAGCGTACCGCGCTGTACGAACATTGTCGTATTTGGAGGGCAAGCTGCTTAGAATTTTTGATATGACAACTAATTCCTTTTGTTCCATGTTCATATCCTTGAGTCTTTGAGCTAAAGAAACGATCTGCGCCACGTGGTCGGCTATCTTGACGTTCTCATCCACCTTGCAATTAATAAACTGCTCCAACAGAGTCTGAACAGACTGGTCGCTTTTCTCTGCATGGACCGCTTGCAGCCGCGCCCACATTTTGGCCGCCGTATTACAATCGCTGAGGTACTTTAATTGCTCAAGCTCTAAGCCTCTCATGAGAAAAGCCTGCGCTTCGACGTCCTTTTCATCCCATGCAGCCTGCTCTGCTGCATTGACTGGACGTGGTAGAATCCCGAGAATGTATGGTCTCAACTTGTTCTCTGCCATGAAGATCTCCATCTGACGCTTCCATAGCTGATAATTCTCACCGTTGAAACGATGAACGTGGAACAACTTCGTCTCCGGCATCTCGGTGTTCACCTCCTCCTGCACTGAGTCACCCGTATGGAGGTGTGCTACGATGGGCTGAGTTTGGTGAGTCACTGTGTTGTCGAGGCCAATCCCTGATTCGTCTACGGTCTCTTCGTCTTCTCGCTCAGAATCCGAACAATTATTCCGTGTATCTGGGACCACTGGGCCCATAACCTTTTGTTGAATAAGTTTATTACAGAAATCACGACACTCCTATGTATATATATATCGTGCTTTATTACAATTAAGTAAAAGGGAGTACAGCGAGCGCGCCGTGGAATAACACGTGGAAACTTGCGAGAGCGGTATACGGCCTTCTCGAGACACGCTGGAAAGACAGTGAGTGCGAACGCGGCTAGATGAAAAGGTGCGTGATGCTACGGAAAACGCGGCCCTAATGGTGGGGAGTCATAAACGTCGCGATCTATCGTTCTCGACGCAAATCGATATATCTCGCCCTAGCGGTCCTAATTTTCGTCGCAATACTCAACATACAATGTCTCAGGATTATTTTGGGACCAAAAACACGCGAGCACCTAATTCTTTGACGATACAGTAAAGAATTATAGAGCGCTGCGCGCGCGCTCCATGAGTTAATTAATTGATTTCAACCCTTTGCAGCTAGCACTAAATTCGAATCGTGATATTTTCTTAAAGTACAATGTCTCAGGATTATTTTGGGACCAAAAACACGAGAGCACCTAATTCTTTGACGATGCAGTAACGAATTATAGAGCGCTGCGCGCGCGCGCTCCATGAGTTGATTAATTGATTTCAACCCTTTGCAGCTAGCACTAAATTTAAATGATATTTTCTTAAAGTACAATGTCTCAGGATTATTTTGGGACCAAAAACACGCGAGCCCGTAATTCTTTGACGATGCATGGCGTTGAAATTAATTAGTTTATCCGCGAAGCGTGCACGCCGCGCTCTAAAATTTGTTGCAGAATCGTAAAAGAATTTGGTGCTCGCGTGATTATGGTGCCAAAATAATCATGATACATTGTACTTTAAGAAAATATCACGATTCGAATTTAGTGCTAGTTGCATAGGGTAAATTAGTTAAATAACCGCGTTCAGTGGAAATAGCAGCTCAGTGAGCGTTCGGTAATTCTTTATTACGATTGGTTTTTACGCTTAGATCCGAGAAAGAACCAAAAGCAAGAACCAATCGTATTAAAGAATCACTGAGCGCTCACTGAGCTGCTTTTTCCGCTGAACGCAACCATATTAATTGATGGAGCCCGCACACCGCCCTCTGAAGTTCGTTACAAGAAGCGACGCGGTAGCCAATAAACTTTTGGTACTTACGGAAAAGCGACACGTTGATTGGCTACCGCGTCGCTTCTTGCCGCGCAGGTCGGCGTAGTGTTCCTCTAGTAAGAGTTAGAACACCATCTACCATTACAAGGGAGAAGTTAGTGGGAGTGAGACAAAGCACATCTCGAAGTACGAGAGTGGGGAGGCTGTCTCGATCTTTCGATGGTACGCATAATTTGCTGTTGCAAGCAAGAGCGGTATTTTGTGCTTTGATATCAAAATCGCCATTGATTGAATCACTGACCGCATACACATACCCTGCAGGGAGCGAGTGTCGAAGGTGTTCGTTCGAAGTTTGGATAAAGCTAATTGTCTTTATCATGGCCAAGGCCAATGATAATTCCATGATGAATAAAGGTATATATGTTATATTAATAATTGTATATTTGCATTGTTTCAGTATTATATTTTCGACTTTTTTGATGACTGATTATTATAAATAATCATCTTTGTTGTGTATAACATGTTGCTTCGGATTCTTAATGTTATGTTTCTATTGGGTTGTATATTGATCTCATATTTATTTACTTTTTTTTACGAGAGTTTAACTAATCGATGAAAGTAATGTAATAGATTTGGCATAAATTTGCAAACTTTGGACTATTTATTTCCAAAACGGCTGAAAGAATAAAATACTGATATTCTATATTCTTCATTTATACATTTTAACAATAAGTTTTAATTTAGTATATTATTTATTACAAAATTCAAAATACGAAGAAATGTCTTTTGGTCGCACTTTTTATATCTATGCAAAATCCTAAAATAAATTACGTATTATAGAAGTTTCGTGTACGCTCTACTTAATCAGTTTACGTTTATTACTTCTTTAATCGCATTTTTAGACGTTATTTTTGAGACTTAAAATACGTTATAATTCATGTCCAATATAGGCATAACATTACGGAGACGACCGGGAAAAGCGGCATTGCAGCGCTCTCGCGCGAAGTGTAAACAGCGCAGAATAGATCATTTGCTTGCTGTGACAATTGCAGAGAATGAGAATCCTCAACAGCCACAGCAGCAACAGGGACAACAACAGGGACAACAACAGCCACAGCAGCAACAGGGACAACAACAGGGACAACAACAGGAGTAACAACAGCAGCAACAACAGCAGCAACAACAGCAGCTGCAACTGCAAAATGCGCGGATATTGGAGTTGCGTAGGCAAATGCACAACATAAGAAATCAAATTCGAGAGGAGTTAGGACGAGGACAATATATTTATGGTGGTCGCGGTCGCGGACGCGATCGTGGTCGTGGTCGTGGTCGCGGTCGCGGTCGCGGTCGCGGTCGTGGTCGTGGTCGCGGTCGTGGCCGTGGCCGTGGCCGTGGCCGTGGCCGTGGCCGTGGCCGTGGCCGTGGCCGTGTCAACCAGATAATTATTTATCCCAAAAACCTTTATATATAACTATCTGTTTTTTACTGCATAATATTTTATTTTATATTTTTATATATACTGTATAACTTTATAGTAAATTAATAAATATAGGGTAGACGTACCATTTGTGGCCACTGTACCTTCTGTGGCCACTCTCTCTTTTAATGCTAAATATTAAGATTGGCCGAGTTCGAAACACCCTGCAAAGGTGTCGAAATAGAAGAATAATTCTATTGGCAACACTTCCTTTCCTTTCGCGACTCATTTCATAGCAACGCGGAAAGCTACACAACAAAATATATCGCACCTCCAAGATTCTGGCTAAACCTTACAGAAAAGGTTAAGAAGACAGCTGGTAAGTAACTCTTCGTTATTCATTTATCTCAGCTTATCCTGCACACAATCATGTTTATATAATAGGTATATTGTTTGTTTTCTCGATTACAATATAAAATCATTGAAAAATAACCTAAAATATGCTGTAAATACGGTATGGCTGAAAATAGAACATCGAAAGTATCATTGTACTATTTGTGGCCACCCCATGGCCACATATGGCGCCTGCAATTTCCATTTTTGGCCAGTCAGTTCCGAACGTTGGTTTTTCATGGAATTTTATAGTAATAGCTTGATTATTATAAAACTATATAAGAAAATAACTACATAGGATTTTTTTATCATAATTTTCGATTGATTTGCGTTTTAATCAATCGAAAATTATGATAAAAAAATCCTATGTAGTTATTTTTTTATATAGTTTTATAATAATCAAGCTATTACTATAAAATTCCATGAAAAACCAACGTTCGGATCCGCAAAAAATCGGTAGATGAAGTTTTGAACTCGATACTTCTGTGGCCAAAAAAGCAAACGACCAAATCGAAAAAATCAAACAGGACCAACGAACATACACCTTCGGTGTTAACTTCCGATAAATGGATCGAATTGATGCAGGCCAAAGAGGAAGCAAAACGCGACGAGGAAGAGAGAAAACGTATTAAAAGAGAGGAAAGAGTAGCGAGAATGGAACTAAACAAGAAGATTAAAGCCGAGAAATTAGAGAAAAGGCAACAAAAAAAGCAGAATCTGCAGAAACAAAAACTGCTAAAAAGAGAAAATAGTGCAGCTATAATCGACGTTACATGGTTTTGTTTTTCAGAATATATTCTAAGATTTATTATCGATAGTTATATATTTTCTACTGGAATATATTATTTGTTGCATAAAATGCTTTTGTCGTTCGAATAAACCATTATTTAAATAAAATTGCGTGGGTTACCTGTTTTATAAATTTTCTGTCAATATTTTTTGTCCAAAGTGGCCACAAATAGTACAATGACTGGCCAAAAACAGTGCATTTGTGGCCACTTTTAATGAAATAGGGGGTTCACTGATTATATACCATTTTCGCGATTAATTATGCGTAAAAAAAACTTTTATTCGTAATAATTCGATTCCTTATACCCTCCGGATGACGTCGATCAACTTTCTAGGTGCTCATATATATTTATTTTAAACTTATCTTCAAATTAATAGTAGGCTATCGCTTAAAGTGGCCACAAATGGTACGTCTACCCTAACTTTATATGTATAACTTTATAATAAATTAATAAATTGTAATTGTGTACATTTATTACATAAATATTTTATAAATACAATTAGGAAAAAAGTAATTTCTCGAAAAAATATCTCGCAAGAATGATTCCTTTAGTTTTTCTAAAACTAAATATATAATAATAAAAATATCTTGCTCTTGCACGGTCCGCACGTTTTTTTTTTTATAATTTTAAGGTTTTTATATTTTCTCATGATTGTTATTTTAGTTATACTTAATGTCTCAATTTATTTATTAACTCATTATGTTTGAAATGTACAAATTCGCGCAGGAACCTGAGCTCTAGAAATTATAGAAAAGGGAACGATACTTTTCTCGTTGTTATGTCGGTAAAGAGATTGTGTATTTTCGTAGCAGTTAGATTATAATCAGCAAATTTATCGGAATAAATGTTTTACCAAGAACATATAGCATAAACACAAAATCAGATAATGTTGAATTATTCTTGCATAATCCTTTCTCATGTGTCACGACAAGAAGTTAATCTCTCATCAAGATTAAGTTTAAGAAAACAGAAGTCCGTTATTTTGCATCTCAACCAGAGAAAACAACCAAGTGATTTCAATCTTTGTTTCTGTTTCAAGAAAGGATCATGTAAGTTAAACATATGATTCAAAACGCATGTTACATAACTATAGCAATATTATACAAAGTATACATAAATTGAGGTACTGTGTCAATTGAGAATTCGTCGTTCATAATTCATATATATATATATCTCACTTAACGAGTAAGCAAATGAACATATGCAAAGTAAAGCATTCGAGAGAATGTTTAGGCTTATATAATTATTGTGTGAGATTCTGTAATTTCAATATAATGCACTATCTTTCTATCAATTGATACAGCAACTTCCGCAGTCAATCCAGTTATATAAGTATTGTAAGTGAGTAGTATACACAAATCGATAAATGAAGAGCGAATCCAATTAAATGATAATCAACTTTTCATAAATAATATATTGCTTCGTACACTTTAATCATTGGCAAATAGCCACGTGGAGAATCGCAATATTCGTTAAGATAATAGCAATTATGCGTGAAGATTCGACTCACGCGTGCATCGAGAACGTAAGTTAAACAATTACATATTGAAAATCAATGACTTTATCCGCGGGTTGCAACCATGTAAATTTGACTTTAATTCGACTGAGCTCAGACCGATAATTAATTCCGGAATATTTAGCAGTAATATAGCCTTTCTGCGAGGATGTAATCCGTCGCCCCGTGTTATGCGAGGATGCTATCCATCGCCCCGTGTTATGCGAGGATGCTATCCATCGCCCCGTGCTTTCTCGAACTGTGTAATCAGAAGATCGTTGTTTATGATAGAACGTTGCGTTCATCATAATCCGCTTGAGGATTGCCGATCAATCTCTTAAGTGATCTCTGATTTCCACGAGTTCGATATGTTACCTGAAAGCATCCGCCGTCGTTATCTTTGGATAAGATGGTCATTGACCAAAACCGTGAGGGCCTGTGCAAAGGGCAAAATGGCCGCTTCTGTCCGTTTTCCGAGGCCTCGTCACAATGTCTAAGTTCGTCCTTCCTTCAGTCGTATATATCGAGCGAGGTGTCTTCCATCGCCTCTGAGCCGTGTTGCAATGCCTCCTTTGATGTTACGGAGACGTCCGCGTGCCAATCGAACTCTGTCTCAGACTCAATAGTCTGGCGGATTACAATCGCGTAGCAATTGAATAACTATACGACGACGTGGGAAGGAACGCGACTCTACGCCTCGCTAGCCGGAAGACGAATACCTTCCCGGCGGTCTTTACGTTCATCTCGATACGTTTACGCTTGCGCAGTATCGTCGGTCCGTGCCTTTTTCCGGCGCTGGGGCGCAACGTCGTCAACGCAGCGCGCGCGAAACATTTAATGCTAAAGATAACTAGGGAACTGTAACGCCGATGCCATCTATGAGCATTCTATCGAATCGCCACTTATAAATCCACTATGCTCACAGATGTCTACACCTACACAATCTCTTCACGATTTTTATTGCCCGTTTCTAACATTCCGCCCGCCTTCGTTTATCGTAAATAACGAATCAACTATAAAGTTTCTGTATCAATTGGAAGAGGACAAAGTTTAGTGATAGGTCTTTGTAATTCAGAAATTTGCGTACGTACCGTAACAACTCTAGTATGACCGTCTTGACCAGGGTGAGTCTTAACCACCCGACCTAAAGGCCACTTCGCTGGAGGATACCTCTCATCAACTACCAAAACCAAAGAACCTTCTTTTATAGATGGAACAGCATTGTTCCACTTGTATACCGCAAAATGTCTTTGCAGACAGTCACGTGACCATTGTTTCCAAAAGTCTTCTAGCATTTTTCTTAGGAGTTGCCACCGAGAAAGGTGAGAGACTTTAACGCCGTCTAACGATGGTTTGGGAATAGTAGTCAGAGCCTGCCCTATAAGGAAATGACCCGGGGTCAGAGCAGAAATATCGGTTGGATCGTCAGACTGCGGACAAAGGGGTCGTGAATTCAACACAGCTTCTATTTGAATTAGCAAAGTATTCATCTCTTCGTACGTAAGCAGTTGATCACCGACTACCTTGTTCAAATGCGTTTTAACCGATTTAACGCCAGCCTCCCATTTTCCTCCAAAATGAGGAGCCGCAGGTGGATTGAACTTCCACTGTGTGCCGTCCCTTGCGAGAAGCTTAGCTAATTCTTCTGACTCCTTGGAGCTGGCTAGAAAGAGCTTACGAAGCTCGGCATCCGCACCTTTGAAATTAGTACCGCAATCACTAGATAACGTTGAACAAATTCCTCGGCGAGAGGTGAAACGTTTGTACGCCGCTAAGAAAGCCTCAGTTGTGTAGTCCGTAACCAATTCTAAGTGTATAGCCGAAGTCGAGTAACAAACGAACAAAGCTATGTAAGTTTTGTAGGTCTTTGCATTCCTACCTTTCCAAGTTTTCGTGGTAAACGGACCTGCATAGTCCACTCCTGAATGTTCGAAAGATCGCGATGGGTTTATCCTTTCAGTAGGTAACTGACCCATGATTTGATGTGCTCTTTCCTGGCGAAACCGAGTACAGACTACACATTTGAATATGAATGATCGAACTACAACTCGATCTCCAATTATCCAATAATTGTTCCTAATGAAGAAAAGAGTATCCTGAACTCCTCCATGGAATGTACGAGCATGAGCGTCAACAATAACCAAAGAAGAAAGCTTTTTTATAGGCGCAACCTTTGTTTTAGAAGCTATAAAGCTGACTGTGACTTTACCTTCGCTCGATGTTACTTTTGCAAAAACAACTGCAGCCATGGCCTGTTGCGAGGCATCGCAGTATCCGTGTATTTCAATAAGTGAACTAGCTGTCCAACCTATCCATCGTGGAAATTCGAATTTTGGCGTATTGTGTAAACTACTTACAAAATCTGTCCATTTTTGGATTAGTTTTTCCGGTAATGGGTCATCCCAATCTAACTTAATTGACCATAACTCTTGCACAAATATCTTGCCGACAATAGTAACAGGCGACAAAAAACCCATTGGATCGAAAAATTTAGCAATCGTAGACATAACAGTCCGTTTTGTGATAGTTGTCAATGTAAGGAGTTCGAATGTGAATTCAAACGAATCCGTTAAAGCGTTCCAAGACAGCCCCAATACGTGAACAGTCTCACCTTTATTAAATGAAATCGAATGAGATGTAATCTTTCTATCGGGTGGTATGTTTTCCAAAACATTAGGGTGATTGCTCATCCATTTCTTCAACAAGAAACCGCCCGCCATGCAGAGCTTGTCCAAATGAGCAACTTTATTTTGAGTTTCCTGAATAGAATCCGCTCCGCCGTCTACGTATCTACCTTTTTCCATGATTGGAATAGCTAAAGGATATTGATGTCCCTCATCCTTTATCAACTGTACGAGAGCACGTATGGCTAAGAAGGGTGAGCAGACCTGACCATAAATAACCGTTGTGAGCGCAAAAGTTGTGATTTGTAACAATGAATCTAACCAAAAGATCCTCTGATAGTCCCAATCCGACGGGTCAACCTTTATTTGTCTAAACATTTTTTCAATGTCAGCTATGAAAACATAAAGAAAGAGGCGGAACCAGAGGAGTACGTCGAACAAATCAATTTGCAACTTAGCACCTGTGTGCAATAAATCGTTGAGTGACACGCCCGTAGTTGTTGGACTCGACCCGTTAAACACAACTCTCAACTTAGTGGTCAGATTCTGTTCTCGTAATACGCCATGGTGAGGGAGATAGTACACCAGAGAGGGCTCCGATTCCGATGAAGGTACTATCTGCATGTGACCTAAGTTTCTGGACTCTACCATAAAATCCGAGTAAAGATTAAAATAATTAGAATTTGTCTTGAATCTACCAGCCAAACTCCTGATTATTCGCAAAGCCTTATCTTTTGAGTTGCCAAGTTTAGACGGATTTGATTTGAAAGGAAGTTTAATAATGTATCTCCCTGTTTCGTCTCTTTTATGCGTAGAAAGGAAGTGATCCTCGCAATCCTGTTCTTCCTTAGAAAGTATTGGAATTGTCGACGAAGGAACTTCCTCTAATTCCCAGAATTTATAAACTAAATCGTAAAGTTCTTGGCTAATCGACACGTGATAGCTTTGTCTATTAACTAAGGAAGTTTCAAGCGTAGTTGGTCCCGAAGTTACCCAGCCCAACTTGGTAGCTTGCGCTACTGGCGTTCCAACATCGCCTTTTATTAGTTTACTTTCGAGTAAAGAACCATAAATGTCCGCGCCTATTATCAAATCAATCGAACCGGGTTTTAAGAAATCGGGATCGGCCAGTCGAATTCCCTCCAAATGAGGCCACAAACCGGGTTGCAATTTAACCGATGGAATAGAAGTAGTAAGTTTAGGCAGAATATAAGCTGAAACAGTCAAATTTAATTCAGGTCCGAAAAGCTCACCTATTCCGGTTAGCATGAGTGATGCACGAGTACGAGGTAACTTAAGTTGCTGCACAACACGCTCGGAAATCAACGAAATCTCCGATCCTTGATCAAGCAGAGCTCGAGTCTTCCTAACTTCACCCTTTTCGGAAATTATCCACACTTGCGCAGTTGGCAACAATACACATGACGCAGTCACCGTTTTATCTATATTTGAATGTAAGACCTTAGCTGTGTCCTGTCCTGTAACGACAGGATTCGATTGTGTTGTCGATTCTAATTTCGCATCTTTTGCTGATGAATAAGTATCCGCCCTGTGTATTGTTGTGTGGTGCTTCCGATCACACGTCCTACAACGTTTTGTCACCTTACAGTTGGCTACTCTATGCTTTCCTAAACAATTATAGCATAATTTATGCTTAGCTACTAGTGCTAGTTTCTGAGCAACAGTCTCATCAACATACTTAGGACACTTTGCAACATAATGTTTCTGATTACAAATAGGACAATTCGAGACTTTGAAAGAGGAAGAGTCACCTGATTTTCCTTGGAAATGAGCTTTGGCTGTAGCCTTTTGAGGCTTCCAACCACCTTTTCCTACTCGAGATTTCTCATAAGCCTTAAGGGTAAAGAGACGAGTAATCAGAAATTCATTAAGATCCGGCCACGATGGTGGTACTTTTGACGAACCTAGTTTATTCTCCCAAGCTTTAACCCTCAATGTACGATCTATAAAAAAGGTACAATTTTCAAAATCGTATAACTTGAGTACCAAGCGTAGACTGACGCTGCCCCTTGGCGCTCACATAGTAGCTACCTCAAAGATTCCCCCCCCCCCCGGTACGGACCCCCACCATTCATTTCCTTTGAAATGGCGCCGCTACTTTCAAAATTCGCTCGGGTTACGCTAACCCAGATCGTACACTGAGGGTTAACCGACTCCGAATCTAACCTTTGTGTTATCATGAAAACGATCATATCATCCCACGTTGCCACAGGGCGTTGTAACGTTTGTAAGGTTCTGTAATGTTGAACAAAAGTAGTATACAAATGTTCTAGCTCACTAGCAGATTCTTTTGTCATAGCTTTTAAATTAAAGATCGCTTGTAATTCCGTGTTAACTTGAAGTCTAGGATTATCATAGAAGGACAATAATGAATTCCATGCCCTTGTTAAGTTTTCAGAAGTGAGGGTTGTGTTCTCAATCAAGTGAGCTGCGGTGTCGGTTAAACTTGTTTTTAGATATTGTAATTTCTCAACGTCTGTTAAATGTTTTTTGTCTAAGACAAGAGATGAAAATAAATCTCTAAAACTAAGCCACTTCGTTGGATCTCCGTCAAAATTAGGAATTTTGATATAAGGAAGCCTAGCATGTATACTTTGATAACCGTTTGTCACCAAGTTCTCCGTAGTTTGAGCTTGAGTTGACGACGAACTTACTGCTACTGGTTGCTCTAGAAATTGACTAGACGAAGAGCTTGCTACGATAGGTCGATCTAAAGATTGAATCAAAGCGGAACTTTCTACAATCGGTCGGTCCAAAGATGGATTCAACGAAGAACCTGCTATACTAGGTCTCTCTGTAACGAGAAGAGCCTTTAGCTGTTCAACAACAGCTAAATAACACACATGTGTTTCGGATTGTATCTGTTCAGAAAAATACGAATGAGATAGAGCTGGCAACCTTTCTTCTATTGCAAGTCCAGCGATTGTCATTAAAAGTTCGTCATGCTGTTTATTGAACCTAATCCAAAGAGCCTCCAGGGTTGACAAGTATCTTTCTATTCTTAGCCTTGTAATTCCCGTGGAATCTGCACCGATGAAATTATCATAGGCGTTTGCTATGAAATGACTCGACGTGAGTTGTTGATTAATACGATAGAGTATCGAATCCATTTTAACGTTTAGAAATGTCTATTGCTATTAACCTTGATATGATTCAGGCGGAATGTTTTTTCTCGTATATTTATTCCTTAAACTTTTTGCAAAACTCGAAGTATCGTTTCCCCTATCCGGTTGTACCAAGTAAGTAACCGTTTATAGAAATCAAAAAATTAATTGTTACACAAATATTTTACTTCAGAACTACAACTTCGTAAAGACGAATCCGAATTGCAAATGCCGTTAACATCCGGAACCGAATATCCGGCTCGAAGGACCAATGTTTGAAATGTACAAGTTCGCGCAGGAACCTGAGCTCTAGAAATTATAGAAAAGGGAACGATACTTTTCTCGTTGTTATGTCGGTAAAGAGATTGTGTATTTTCGTAGCAGTTAGATTATAATCAGCAAATTTATCGGAATAAATGTTTTACCAAGAACATATAGCATAAACACAAAATCAGATAATGTTGAATTATTCTTGCATAATCCTTTCTCATGTGTCACGACAAGAAGTTAATCTCTCATCAAGATTAAGTTTAAGAAAACAGAAGTCCGTTATTTTGCATCTCAACCAGAGAAAACAACCAAGTGATTTCAATCTTTGTTTCTGTTTCAAGAAAGGATCATGTAAGTTAAACATATGATTCAAAACGCATGTTACATAACTATAGCAATATTATACAAAGTATACATAAATTGAGGTACTGTGTCAATTGAGAATTCGTCGTTCATAATTCATATATATATATATCTCACTTAACGAGTAAGCAAATGAACATATGCAAAGTAAAGCATTCGAGAGAATGTTTAGGCTTATATAATTATTGTGTGAGATTCTGTAATTTCAATATAATGCACTATCTTTCTATCAATTGATACAGCAACTTCCGCAGTCAATCCAGTTATATAAGTATTGTAAGTGAGTAGTATACACAAATCGATAAATGAAGAGCGAATCCAATTAAATGATAATCAACTTTTCATAAATAATATATTGCTTCGTACACTTTAATCATTGGCAAATAGCCACGTGGAGAATCGCAATATTCGTTAAGATAATAGCAATTATGCGTGAAGATTCGACTCACGCGTGCATCGAGAACGTAAGTTAAACAATTACATATTGAAAATCAATGACTTTATCCGCGGGTTGCAACCATGTAAATTTGACTTTAATTCGACTGAGCTCAGACCGATAATTAATTCCGGAATATTTAGCAGTAATATAGCCTTTCTGCGAGGATGTAATCCGTCGCCCCGTGTTATGCGAGGATGCTATCCATCGCCCCGTGTTATGCGAGGATGCTATCCATCGCCCCGTGCTTTCTCGAACTGTGTAATCAGAAGATCGTTGTTTATGATAGAACGTTGCGTTCATCATAATCCGCTTGAGGATTGCCGATCAATCTCTTAAGTGATCTCTGATTTCCACGAGTTCGATATGTTACCTGAAAGCATCCGCCGTCGTTATCTTTGGATAAGATGGTCATTGACCAAAACCGTGAGGGCCTGTGCAAAGGGCAAAATGGCCGCTTCTGTCCGTTTTCCGAGGCCTCGTCACAATGTCTAAGTTCGTCCTTCCTTCAGTCGTATATATCGAGCGAGGTGTCTTCCATCGCCTCTGAGCCGTGTTGCAATGCCTCCTTTGATGTTACGGAGACGTCCGCGTGCCAATCGAACTCTGTCTCAGACTCAATAGTCTGGCGGATTACAATCGCGTAGCAATTGAATAACTATACGACGACGTGGGAAGGAACGCGACTCTACGCCTCGCTAGCCGGAAGACGAATACCTTCCCGGCGGTCTTTACGTTCATCTCGATACGTTTACGCTTGCGCAGTATCGTCGGTCCGTGCCTTTTTCCGGCGCTGGGGCGCAACGTCGTCAACGCAGCGCGCGCGAAACATTTAATGCTAAAGATAACTAGGGAACTGTAACGCCGA
Organism: Temnothorax longispinosus; assembly: GCF_030848805.1. Taxonomy (NCBI): domain Eukaryota; kingdom Metazoa; phylum Arthropoda; class Insecta; order Hymenoptera; family Formicidae; genus Temnothorax; species Temnothorax longispinosus. Next base: position 16,620,233 of record NC_092360.1, on the reverse strand, counting down.
TGCCATCTATGAGCATTCTATCGAATCGCCACTTATAAATCCACTATGCTCACAGATGTCTACACCTACACAATCTCTTCACGATTTTTATTGCCCGTTTCTAACACATTACTATTTTTTTTCAATATGTTAAAATTACTTTTATATTTGTTAACTGATTAGACTCTATTTGACAGATGTATTAAAAATTTTATGATTAAATTATGATTATTTTATGATTTTAAATATGAAAATGAATACATGAATACAGTATATCTAAGTAGAAAAAGAAAAACAGTTAATCTTTATTCTTTAAGTAAAGAATAATTACATTTGTAAAAATTATAGTTTAACAAGCAGTCATATAAGTATTAAGGAAGTTATTTTGATATGTCGTTTAATAGTTAATAAAAAGGATAAAGGAAAAGGACATAAATTAAGACACAAATAAAAAGGTAAACATTTTATTTATCTGTACTTTATTTTTTTCTTATACATTATGTACAGAATAAGCAAGTAAATATTGCAGTTCACGCTCTTGTGCAGTCATTGCGCGAACGCTTTATCCATTTCATTTATCTGTACTTTATTTTCTTTTTATACATTATGTACAGAATAAGCAAGTGAATATTGCAGTTCACGCTCTTGTACAGTCATTGCGCGAACGCGGTAAAAGTTTACAATAACTTACACAGCTCGGATTACTTTGACCTTGACATATGTTGTCAAGGACATAATACTGAGTAACTTTTTCTTATAACTTAATCGGCGGTCGCTTTTTATTAAAAAGTTATTAACAAAAAAAAGTTTGGCGACCTCACCGATTTCAATGACCTTGATATATGTTGTCAAGGTCATGACCCCGAGTGACCTTCAGAAGGTTTTAGCCGTTGCTCGTTATTCGTTAAAAAGTTATTGACAAAAAAAGTTTGGAAAATACGTAGGTTAGATGACGCGCTTTACAAGTATTTAACTGTTTAAAGCGCGTCACTAATCTACATAGGTTAGATGACGCGCTTTAACAGTATTTAATTGTTTAAAACGCGTCAACTAACCCATGCGTAAACTATTTCGGGGCTACCGCACCTCCCCCGAAAGCAGGGGGGGTGTGGGTGAACCTCGGTTCGCGTGAAAAGTATATGCGTGAACTATTTCGGGGCTACCGCACCTTCCCCGAAAGCGGGGGGGGGGGTGTGGTTGAACCTCGGTTCGCGTGAAAAGTGTATGCGTGAACTATTTTGGAGCTACCGCATTTTTCCCGAAAGCAGGGGGGGTGTGGGTAAACCTCGGTTCGCGTGAAAAGTGTATGCGTGAACTATTTCGACATATATATTAGTCATTTATGCCTTCCAATACTCAAAATAGCTGCTATATTTTTCAAACTTTTTTTGTTTATAACTTTTTAATAAGCAGCGACCGCCGACTAAGTTATAAGGAAAAGTTACTCAGTATTATGTCCTTGACAACATATGTCAAGGTCAAAGTAATCCGAGCTGTGTAAGTTATTGTAAACTTTTACCCGCGAACGCTTTATCCATTTCATTTATCTGTACTTATTTTCTTTTTATACATTATGTACAGATATTTAAAAAACAGTAATTCAGCGCTTTTCATTGACACTGTTAATTATAAATTTTACTACTGTTTTTTCTTATGATCACTTAGTATCAAATGCAGTTCATGATATGAATTTCACTTGTAAATATTACGCGAACGCTAATTTAACCAAAAGTTTCTGAATAATAAATACATAAAAAAATATATTTTCTATATATTTTCTTTACACTAATTAATTTATCTTATTGTTCTGAACATAAAAATGTTAAGGTACAGTTACCGAAAAATGAATAATTTATGAGATATTTTATATTTTACATTAAAATGTGTCATAATAAAATTTAAAATATCTCGTAAACTATTCATTTTTTTATAACTTTACCTTAATACTTTTATATGCAGAATAATTAGAAAAATCATATTAGGTAAAAAAATCATACAATTCTATTAAAAAAATGAAGTTGACCTTTGCATCTCTTCCACATCTCCACTCACAAGAAAACTATTGACCTCAGATTATGTCCCTCTTGAAATCAAGCAAAATTAGTCTGTTGCATTTATTTCTATTTCACCAAAAGCATGCAAGTTATTCAGATAGCCTGTTTTAAATGTCTCATTCTGTATTTTATTCTAATAAATTGACATAATAAACATAAATACATACCTATTTCAGATATTGTAGTGCTTTCCAATCCGTCACAATTTGGTTGAGTACATAAACGAAATCCTTGAATTGTAATATCCTCTTCGATTTGATCGATATTATTTTCTAATAATGTTTCCAGTTTAACCTGCACCAGTGGTAATGTTTTTATTCTCTGAGGACAACCTTTTTCACATTTGGATATTTCCTTGAATGATACATAGTTCTGAAACAAATTTCTACACAAATAGCCAATTGTTACTTCACAATTAATAAGGATACAATTATTTGGTAATATTTTGCTTGAAAATATTTCTTTTAAAATTATTGCACGAAGTCTATACGATGATCTTTTTGTACCGTGTGATACCATTTCATTAATTAATTTGAAAAATTTAAAATCTGTTTCATTATATACTAGATCTTTAATTGTCTCTGTATCAAAATAAGCAACAATAAATAATTGTAATATGCTATCAAATGAACAAGTATTTCTTAAGGAATAATGGTACTTTCCAATTTTAATTGATTTCAAAGATATATTAGTACCATTTTTAATTATTGGTATTTTACGTATATTAGTATCTAATAAAAATTCATGTTGTATACTATTTTTTTGTAAATATTTTCCTTTAGATTTTGTGCCCGCTGTAGCCAAACCTTGCAACCGTTCGCATAGCTGAGCAGCCGGACAACCTCGAGGGGCGTCAGCGACCGGGGGAGCAGCGGACATTGACAATTTGCGAACAGTATTACCGGATAAGCGAGTCCGAAGAGCCCATATGGCTAGCGTTTACCTGAATCCCGAAATATAGGTGACCGGGGTACGATTGACCCCGGCAGGCGAGCGGCAGATGATCGACCGAGCGAGCCAACAAGCGGGCCTTGGAAGGAGAGCCAAGCAGAGCAGATCGGGACGAGCGCGGTCGAGATAGCGCAACAGGCACGCGAGATAGCGGGGTCACCGAGATTGACCCCCGCAAACAGAGGTATATCAGTGATAGCCGGGGGCCGAACCCCGGAATACGTCTCGGGGATGACTCGGAGGCCAACCACCCGATACGCGAAGCGCCGAGAGCGATCAACGCGGAAATAGCGGGGTCACGCGAATGACCCCCGCGCAGAGGGGCACGGCGGTCATAGCCGGGGGCCGAGCCGCGTGAGTCGTTTCAGGGGCAACCCGGAGGGCAATCGAGTCAACTCCGACGCGATAGCGCCAGCGGGCGCAAAGATCGCGGCGTCACGGGGGTGACCCCCGCGCCGAGGGGCACGGAGGTCGCAGCCAATAGCCGAACCACGAAAATCGTCTCACAGGGATCCCGAATGACGACCCACCGGACCGCGAAGCGATATCACCGACGGGCGCGGAGATAGCGGGGTCACGAAAATGACCCCCGTACCGGGGGGCACGGAGGTCTTGGCCGAAGGCTGAGTCGCGGAGGCCGTTTCGGGGGACGCGAAAACAACGACTCACCGAAACGCGACGCGATACCACCGACGGGCACGAAAACCGCGGGGTCATAACAATGACCCCCGCGCCGAAGGGCACGGAGGTCACAGCGGGCAACCGACTCGCCGAACACGTTTCAAGGGCGACCCGAACAACATCCGATCGACTCGTGACGCGATATTGATAACGGAAGCGAGTCTAGCGGGGACAGACGATGACCCCCGGATATCGGAAACCGAGGTAGCCCGGGGAAAATCGGCGGGCGGAAAGTTGTTAGCGGAGGCGCCGAAACAAATCCGCAGGGTCGGCGAGACCACTCCATCGTGAAATACCCGAACCCGAGAACCGGAGGAGCGGGGTCCAGCGGGACCCATGCCGATGCGTGCGATTAGATATAAGGCGTAGATTGAGAACCGCAGGCGCATTTGGTCATAAGGCGTAGATTGAGAACCGCAGCCGTCACCGGCGACGAAAACAGGCAAAAACTAGCCAAAGAAAAGTGAAAGCGGGTAACACCTGGCACGGAAAAGTACCAGGATGTGAATAACAACCCGGTGGTAGGGATAGATATCCCGAGGTGGGATAGCCGAGAGCGCTCGGCAACTCGAGGCAGTCGCTCGGATACCGCGATCGGGGTAACACGTTATTAAGTTTCGCTCATAGTTCGGACTTAGTGCGTAGTTTAGCACCGTGGTATGTAACAACCGGCACTCCCGCGTACTAGCGCGTTAAACATAGCATTGTAACAACGTTCGACGAAATGTGTCAACGTGAAATTGGGAATCACAACGACGATCTGAAATAAATCAATCGTTTGTTAATATACGCAGTGTCAAGTTAATTTCGCATTACTTACCTGCCACTTATCTTGTCCTACGGCATCGATCCAGCGAAGTCCAGCGGCGTTCCAGTATGCGATAAGGCGAGGATCTGGGACAGTCAGCGGCCGTTGAGATCCATCCGGGGCGAGAAGATTTGCTAGCGCGACGTTCCAGTATGCGATTCTGCGAGGATCTGGGATAGTCCGCGATAGTTGAAATACACTCGGGTGAAATACCTGAAACAGAAATCGATCGATTAATTGAGCGTATCCATTATCTACTTACCTGGTGATCCGGGGGTGGTCCCACGTTGTCCATCGATGATCCAGCAGTGGGGAGGCAGCGTCGGGGCGTCGAGACATCCTGCGTCGAGAACCTGAAAATAAGAGAGAATTAATGTGATATCGTTGCAATATCGTGTCATGATTTCGTTACTCACCTTCTCGGTACACATGGGTCAAACCGAGTGGCGACCGTTTGATAGGCAAATCTGGCTGAAATCTCACATTTTCGTGTGATCCACGTACCCGGAGAGTGACGTCCGGTCACAACCTCTCCAATCTTCAACTTTTTTCGTTGCAATTATATCTTGAAGATTGTTTATGTTGTGACAGTCCATACATATTCGCTGCTGTCCATATCCTTCTTCTCCAATTGGTATAGAACATCCATCCAGGGCATGTACAAATTTTTTGCACACATAACATGTATGTCCACCGGTCGGTTCATGTCCATTTTCACAAGCTGGACATTTTTTCTGGTTTCTTATATTATCTTCTCTGACAATTTCATTATTATCTTGATTTGGATTAATATTTTCTTCTACTCTTATATCTCTTGGACTTGGAATATTTTCTTCTACTCTTATATCTCTTAAATCAGAATTTTTAGTATTTGCATGTGCTATTTTTAACCGACCGCTTATGAAATCCATATGCTTTGTCACAAATTCATCTGCACGCATAGGTGTCTGCTCTGTCTTTAACATAATATTTTTTATTATATTAAAATCACCTTCTACGGAAGCACTGCTGGCAGGTATTCTGCCATAGCCAAAGTTATCTCGATATATGCAAGACCATAAAGGTAGCAATTTGACATCTTTCATAACATAATCAGCTAATTTTGGTAAATAATGAGCATTTTCTCTGTCTCCCTCATTATCAGCCAATAAAATTTTAACTTTATCATTTATATTTTGTATCCAATGACTCCACTTATTAAAACTGTTTCCTTCTTCGTCTTCTACATCATTATATTTTTCTATATTATCAGTAGTAACATCTTCTGAATATTGGGTAAAAAGATTTTTCATTTTTATCTTATATTCTTCACAAATTGTTTTTTCATTTTCTCCTGTGTTACCTTCTGTTTCACTTTGAGTAATAATTAGAATTCTTTTTAATATTTCAGCTGCAGCCTCAACATCTTGACATAAAATTAATTGCCCTATTATATGTAAATAAAATTGTTTGATGCGTGGACGTAAATCTTTTAAAAAGTTTGCATATTTTTTTATAAAGTGCGCTACATCAATACGTATGTAACAAGCAGGTAAATTACCTTCTTTACAAGCGTCTGCATATTCGTCAAGCGTAGAGTAATTGGTAAAACTTCGTATAGCTGCAGTTAATAATGCACGTGAAAAATCACATACAACTTCACGTGGTCGTGGTGCACCGGATCGTATCCATTCCATCAGCCAATAATGAATGGAATTTGTGTTATGTCTTTCAGACAACATCTGTGTTACTGGAAAAAGTCCACTTTTTTCAGAATTAACTACACAGTTGTATAAAAATATACTTCCAGTCTTTGATTTATCAGGCCTTTTAATTTTTTTTATAATACTTCCGGTTGCATCAAAGTAAATACAAGCTTTCTCATCTAATGTGTATGTTCTATATACATCCAATTGAAAATTTGACCAATAATGTACAAAAAATGGATTTAAACCAATATTATGAATAACATTCTTGAATGAACCTAACTGCATAATTTCTAAAGCCTTTATTGAATTCTTATCAAAATAACTTTTTTCTTTAATGTTTTGTTTAGCAACTCGTAAAACATTTGCGTCA
>NC_092360.1:16592795-16613202 GCF_030848805.1 Temnothorax longispinosus | reverse complement strand
GATAGTGTTCGGACGTGTTTGTCTTGTCGAAAAATTTCAAGTGTCGCGACTGTTTGTACTGTCTGCACTGTGTGATTTTAACAGTAGTACCGTGTATTGCGCCTTTTGAGGCATACAACGTTCTGCAAAATGGATTTCGAAGAATTGCAGTTTGATGGACATGAAATGGAAGTTGAAGCAAACGTTGAAGAAATGGAAGTGAATGACGAGGAAGAAATGGAAGTTGATGATGAAGCATTATTGTCGGACGATTCGTGTTATGATAGTGAAATGGCTGATGAGGATATTCCGGACGAAATTTTCAGAGTGTTGAATCAAGCAGAAGTGAATATGTTACACCTCTGACAAAGATGTGTTGCATATACTCTTATTTTACTCCAGGACATATGAAGTTTTGTGCGTCATGCATTGTCAGAATACACGGATTGTTCTCGATGTTATACGCTGTTCGCAGACATGACACATGTCCGTATATCCTCATAGATGGTCTCTTTTGTTCATCTTGTGGAGACCCATTATATCTGATTTCACCGTGTAATCTGTGTCCTATGTGTGTTTTTGTGTAAATAGCCTGTGTAAATAGCCTGCAGTATTTTAGTGTATACATATTATTGTGTAAATTAAGAGACAATGGCCTGAATTCTGAAGGTGACTGACTCAAGAGTTAAGGATTTCTGGTTCAAATCCTGCGGTGGTAAGCAAATTTTTTATGTATAATATAAATTTATTTAAACGCGATCGTGAGCGAGAACGCGAACGGGAGCGAGAGAGACCGCGCGAACGAGAAGACGCGCGCAACCGGGGGACGGGGGAAACATCTACGAGGGAGAGATAACGCGAGCGTGTCGTGTGACGTCACGCGGACTCCGCGGCGCGGTAAAAACGTGGGTCCCCTTACCCCGCGGCGCCGGAAAACGCGGTTCCCCCCTCGCCCCGCGACGCCGGAAAACGCGGTTCCCTTTTCTCCCTCCCCGCGGCGCCCAAAACATGCGGTTCCCCCTCTCCCCCTCCCCCGCGACGCCCGAAAAACGCGGTTCCCCCTCCCCCCTCCCCCGCGGCGCACGAAACATGCAGTTCCCCCTCCCCCTCCCCCGCGGCGCCCGAAACACGCGGTTCCCCCCTTCCCCTCCCCCGCGGCGCCCGAAACACGCGGTTCCCCCCCTCCCCCTCCCCCGCGACGCCCGAAACATGCGGTTCCCCCCTCCCCCTTCCTCGCGGTCCCCCCCGCCCGCGGTTCCCCCTCGCCCTCGGTATGTGGTCCAGAACCGGCCTAGCTTACCTACTGTTGGCTGGTTACATCTCGTCCTTCCTTCCTTTACTTTCTCTTTTAGGGCCGCCGCCCTCGCTTATATTCTCGGTACAACGGGGAGATTCTCCTCGGACGTCCGTCCACGCTCGCGATCGACCCAACAGTTCCGGAATCCTTCCCGCGGCTTCGACTCGCGGCCCTCTAGATCAGGGCGCTTCGCCGTACCGGCGGATGACGCCACGCTGTCGAAACGGGCCCTCCGGCCGCTTCTTCCTGAAAACTATAAACTCGGCAGTACGCGCGCAATACAAAGATGGGAATGGGGAAGACTGTGACGTGCACACGGTGCTAACTGAAAAAATTTAGTTAAAACTAGAATTAACCGACTGCTTTAGTAAATTCGCGGTCTAACGTGTTTCTCTTACAGTCAAAACGCGAAATCCCTTAATCGGCAATGCTATACATACATGTGTTAGGCCCAAACACCGAAATCGCTCAGTAAGCGAAAAAAACATCCACAACGCGATGTGTGCATTTGAGAAACGTCCACGACGCGTTCTGCATAACTTGCATGTACTTTAAGTTATAAAGCGAGGTCCACGCTGCCTACCGACGGAAGTGGGTGCGGGAGGAAAGGCCGAAGGCCTCCCCTTGCGTGTGTGTGTGTGTGTGTGTGTATGTGTGAGTGACGCGCTTTAAAAATATTTAAGTGTTTAAAGCGCGTCAACTAACCCATGTAAGTTAGTGACCTTTTTTGTAGATCGTTAAATTTTCTACAAAAATATGTATTGATTATTTCATAATTTTTGATAGTCGATATGATACAACATTCATAAGAAGCAAAAACAAGTTTTATAAAATTTATTAAACTTTAACTTTGAATATCTTTTGAACCGTTGAATTTATAAAAAAATGGTAAGAGATCTTTTTTGTAGAGCGGTAAATTTACTACAGAAAATCTATGTGGCGCAATGCTGTATTACTGTTTGTTAGATAGTTATACAATTTTTTCTATCTTACTAAATGAAAAATAAAAAATCGCGATGACTGACCTGTTAATATTAATATTAAGGGCTAAAAATTTAACAGGTATCTTATTTTACCTTCCTGAAAGTATATATGCTATTCGTGAAATGAAAAAAAAAGTTGCCCCAAAATGACACGCTCTAATATATACCTTAACAAAATTATATATATATATATATATATATATATATATATATATATATATATATATATATATTGTAACTACATTGTATTTTTAAGGACTGTGATTTTAATTCATTCAGTTATGTGATAATATTTAATTCATTTACTCGATTATGTAGCTCTACGAAATAATTAAGTTTTCGCAAACATTTGGAGGGAAAATAAAAATACATGAATAGTTTAATGACTTGAATATAATAATTACAATATGAAGATACAAAACCATACTTTAATCCATTCCGATATCAATCAGAAACAGTATTAAAATATTAATGCATGATCAGATCCTCTAACAGAAATATATTTACAAATATTAGATGTATCATCTCTTGTCATTTCTTGAAGATAACTGTACAAAAATAAATATATACAATTATATCGATTATAATCACGTATTATTCATAGGTTTAATACAAGTTGGATCCATGTATGTAATATTTTCGGGAAAATGGTCCATTATAATAAACTTTTTCTCAGTCGATCTATTCAAGCAGTCAAAAAATCCGAACCAATAAATAACTAGTCCAGACCCGAATCTGTTCCAGTAGTTTCCAGTTTCGCATCGTTTTATATTCTTCATGTGTTTTTAATACATGAATTATTACTTATTTGAAAATTAATAATTAGTGGATAAGGAATAATTAGTCACGTTATCAGGTAAATTACTTATTTTAAAAATTATTAATAGGTTTAATATAAATAATTTAATTATTGCAGTTAAACATGATTTAAAAAACATTATGTTAATATTATATAACGATATAGGTGCCCCTGAATTCTTGGTACTTTTCTCATATTTAGATAAAGCGAGCCAAACTGAGTCGAAAAGTCATGTACCATTTTGCAATTTTCGCAATTGTTGACGAGTTATTAATGATTAAAAATCGCCGTATTAGCCCGCCCTCCGCCAAATCTAAGCGCGCATCGATTTCGCACGAGCGGCGCGTAACGCCGGGCCCCTGACCTAAGCGATGATAGTTTCTCTCCTTTTTTTAAATAGAAATAAAATTTTCTAACAACATAGAACATTTTTTTGTGCGTACGTATGTACATACGTGTGTACATGCATACAGGAAAATATCAATTGTGCTGCTTAAAAAAGCGATTACTCAATTTACTTTTTTTTTTTAGTAAGTAACGGTTTAGTAAGTAACGGTTGTCTTTAAGAAAGAATATTTTCTTGATAATAGTCTTAAAATGTACAAATTTTAGAAAGAGTCTTTATCATGTACTATGTACTCGAAAGAAGAATTTATACTCCTTCAAAGAACATAATAAAATTTTATCAAAAAAAAGTCAAAATAATAAATAAAGTAATATGAGGACCCTCGAGATTAAAATAGGAGAAGGCTATGAGGGTCAGACTCAGATCACAGTGCGTAATATCAGAAATAAGTGATTTATTCGTCGTTTTGATACATTACATCGATCCGTACGTTTCGGCTCAGTTTTGAGCCATCTTTAGCGGTAGTTACAGAAATTAAGTTACACGTTCTCCGTACCGTATGGTGAGTTTACTGATTCAAAGTATCAGAAACATAGACCAATTGATCCATATCTGTAAATTTGTTCAATTAATGTTGAGATATTAAAAAGATATCCTTAGGAAACTCACCATTTGGTCTGAAAAACGTGGAATACAGAGCCATGTATGCATAATGAATACTCTCTGCGAGAAGACTTGACGATCTTATCGACACGACACGACACATGCACAGCAATGATATGAAAGGTCTTGCAAGAAGAGGCATGTCGTAGGTCAACACACCGGCGAGGATTATAACAAAGCACGATTTGACACCGTCTCAAAATGACAAGGATTTTTTGCATCATGCATATGTCACGGTTTTGAGCAAATTGTAATCCATGCTCATGAACTTTAGTCGTTGGCAAATCGGGGTTTTACTATTGGTACATGCAATATTGTGACGGTACGTGTCAAATCGTGCTTTGTTATAATCCTCGCCGGTGTGTTGACCTACGACATGCCTCTTCTTGCAAGACCTTTCATATTATCTAGTCGTGTCGACAAGATCGTCAAGTCTTCTCGCAGAGAGTAGATATTCATTATGTACGCATGGCTCTGTATTCCATGTTTTTCAGACCGAATGATGAGTTTCCTAAGGGATCTTTTTAATATCTCAACATTAATTGAACAAATTTACAGATATGGATCAATTGGTCTATGTTTCTGATACTTTGAATCAGTAAACTCACCATACGGTACGGAGAACGTGTAACTTAACTTCTGTAATTGCTGCTGAAGATGGCTCAAAGCTGAGCCGAAACGTACGGATCGATGTAATGTATCAAAACGACGAATAAATCAGTTATTTCTGATATTACGCACTGTGATCTGCGTCTGACCCTCATAGCCTTGATTTCTACTATCAAAATAATTAGCAAATTGAATTTTTGTTTTAATTTTATATTCTTAACTAAAGAACTGAATAATTAGAATTTAGAATATTATTTATTTTAAGTAATATTATCAAGAAAACATTATTATAAAGATCATCGTTACTTACAAAAAGAGAAAACTGAGTAATTGGTTTTCTTAGCACTAGAATGATATTTTTTTACGTGTGCGTATACGGCACGCCATTTTACTATTTAATATTATCATAAAAATTCTATCAAATTAAATCGATACTCAAAGAAAAGAAATTATTATTATGTCTAGACATACTTATAAATTTATCGAATTATTATTAAGTTGTAATTGAAAATGCAGAATTACAATTACGTCTAGACAAAATATTAATTCTGAATTTATTTTACGTTATGACATAAAAAATTTTCGGGAATTAAAATTATGTACATAATTGTAATTCCCGAATTTTACTTATGTATGCAATTTTAATACTTGAATTTCTATTATGTACGCACAATCGTAATTCTGGAATTACTTTTTTTCTTTTGGTAAGTAACGGGGTTCTTTAAAAAAGAATATTTTCTTGATAATAATCTTAAAATGTATTCATCACAAATTTTAGAAAAAGTCTTTATCATGTACTGGAAAAAAGAATTTATACTCCTTCAAAAAACATTATACTATTTTATCAAAGAAAAGTTAAAATAATAAGCAAAAAAATAAGAAAACCAATTACTCCATTTCCCTTCTTTTAACGGTCATCTTCGCAAAGAATATTTCATTTTTATAATAATCTTAAAATACACTCATCACTCTCTTTACTTAAAACAAATAATATTCTAAATTCTAATTGTTTAACTATTCAATTTTAAAAATATAAAATTAAAACAAAAATTCGATTTGCTTATTATTTTGACTTTTCTTTGATAAAATAGTATAATGTTTTTTGAAGGAGTATAAATTCTTTTTTCCAGTACATGATAAAGACTTTTTCTAAAATTTGTGATGAATACATTTTAAGATTATTATCAAGAAAATATAATCTTTCTTTTAAAGAACCTCGTTACTTACCAAAAGAAAAAAAGCAATTTGAGAATTACAATTGTGTACATAATAGAAATTCAAGTATTAAAATTGCGTACATAAGTAAAATTCGGGAATTACAATTATGTACATAATTTTAATTCCCGAAAATTTTTTATGTCACAACGTAAAATAAATTCAGAATTAATATTTTGTCTAGACGTAATTGTAATTCTGCATTTTCAATTACAGCTTAATAATAATTCAATAAATTATAAGTATGTCTAGACATAATAATAATTTCTTTTCTTTGAGTATCGATTTAATTTGATAGAATTTTTATGATGATATTAAATAGTAAAATGGCGTGCCGTATACGCACACGTAAAAAAATATATCATTCTAGTGCTAAGAAAACCAATTACTCAGTTTTCTCTGTTTTTAAGTAACGATGATCCTTACAAAAAATGTTTTCTTGATAATATTACTTAAAATAAATAATATTCTACATTCTAATTATTCGATTCTTCAGTTAAGAATATAAAATTAAAACAAACATTTGATTTGCTAATTATTTTGATAGGACAAGTCAAGGCTATGACGCAGATCACAGTGCGTAATATCAGAAATAACTGATTTATTCGTCGTTTTCATACATCGATCCGTAGGTTTCGGCTCAGCTTTGAGCCATCTTCAGCAGTAGTTGCACAAGTTAAGTTACACGTTCTCCGTACCGTGTGGTGAGTTTACTGATTCCAAATATCAGAAACATAGACCAATTGAGCCATATCCGTAAATTTGTTCAATTAATGTCGAGATATTAAAAAAATCCTTTAGGAAACTCACCATTCGGTCTGAAAAACATGGAATACAGAGCCATGCGTACATAATGAATATCTACTCTCTGCGAGAAGACTTGACGATCTTGTCGACACGACAAACAATAATATGAAAGGTCTTGCAAGAAGAGGCATGTCATAGGTCAACACACCGGCGAGAATTATAACAAAGCACGATTTGACACCGTCTCAAAATGACACGGATTTTTTAGACCTTTCATATCATTGCTGTGCATGTGTCGTGTCGATAAGATCGTCAAGTCTTCTCGCAGAGAGTATTCATTATGTATACATGGCTCTGTATTCCACGTTTTTCAGACCGAATGGTGAGTTTCCTAAGGAATCTTTTTAATATCTCAACATTAATTGAACAATTTTACAGATATGGATCAATTGGTCTATGTTTCTGATACTTTGAATCAGTAAACTCACCATACGGTACGGAGAACGTGTAACTTAATTTCTGTAACTACCGCTAAAGATGGCTCAAAACTGAGCCGAAACGTACGGATCGATGTAATGTATCAAAACGACGAATAAATCACTTATTTCTGATATTACGCACTGTGATCTGAGTCTGACCCTCATAGCCTTCTCCTATTTTAATCTCGAGGGTCCTCATATTACTTTATTTATTATTTTGACTTTTCTTTGATAAAATTTTATTATGTTCTTTGAAGGAGTATAAATTCTTCTTTCGAGTACATAGTACATGATAAAGACTCTTTCTAAAATTTGTACATTTTAAGACTATTATCAAGAAAATATTCTTTCTTAAAGACAACCGTTACTTACTAAAAAAAAAGTAAATTGAGTAATCTATTTTTTAAGCAGCACAACTGATATTTTCCTGTATGCATGTACACACGTATGTACATACGTAAGCACAAAAAAATGTTCTATGTTGTTAGAAAATTTTATTTCTATTTAAAAAAAGGAGAGAAACTATCATCGCTTAGGACAGGGGCCCGGCGTTACGCGCCGCTCGTGCGTAATCATCGCCGCTTGTTATAAACAACTGCCCGCGCGCCGACCGCGGGGCGGCCGCATCTCGCCGCGCGCTTGGATTTGGCGGAGGGCGGGCTAATACGGCGATTTTTAATCATTAATAACTCGTCAACTATTGCGAAAATTGCAAAATGGTACATGACTTTTCGACTCAGTTTGGCTCGCACTATCTAAATATGAGAAAAGTACCAAGAATTCAGGGGCACCCTGTATATGTGTATTTATATCCACTTAATATAGAGAATTGCAAGAATAACATTATATATAATAAATACGTATTTAATCAATACATATTTAATAAATTTCAAAAATAGGAGACAATAGTTCTATATTATAGGACTTCCGGTTGGGTGAGGGAGGACGTGTGCTCCGGAAAGGAAAGGAAAAATCTAAAGAAAGTTTTGGCGGAGCAGGAACTAAGGAACGATGAGAGAAAGAAGAAAGCCACAAAGGAAGGAAAGAAAAAAGTGCACAATTGGAGGAAGACCCGAGAGCAAGAAAAATTAGGAATAAATCAAGAGAATAAGGCGAGGAAGAAAAGAGGTTAGGACGGAGCAAGGCAAGGCGAGGAGAAAAGAAAAGAGAAGAGGGAGGAACAGTAAGGCAGGTAACCGGAAAAGGGAAGAGGAAGAGGGGCGTGCGGACATGCGCGAGCCGCGCGCGCAGAGACACGTTGCGCGGAAACAGCGGGCGAACGCTGGTGCTGAGGCGGCGCGGGGTACCGGCCCCTCCAAAAGAGTGGGTTGGCGCTACTGCGGGACGCCGAGGCGCGACACAGGAGTAAGTGACATCTGCGCGCGAGAAGGCAAAACTGGCATGTGGCGCTGCAGTGAGAACGCTGTGAGTATGGGAGACGGATCGAGACAAGCGAGCTAAGGGTGGCACAACTGAATGTCGAGAGAGCCACGGTGCATGTCTAGCACGTGCGTTGAGCGAAGACTGCGAGCGCAAAACGCAAGGCAGGTGATAAAGTATTACAGAGAGAATTAAAGGTTTGAAAATGCGAAGGAGGAAGGAAATGGACAGAAATGTGGAAGAACGTAAGTAATAGAAATCTTCGTATGATACGGAACAGAGGGATATATGGATAAGGGGGCGGATAGGTTAGGGCTGACAAAGAGAGGAAAAGAAGAGGAAGGAGGACAGTTCACTAAGTAATTCAAGTCTTAATTTGAATGTAGTGGTCGGCAAGGAGGAGGCACCGAGAGCCGGGCGAAGGGGGGAGGAGACAGATTGGGTCAAGGAAATCACGAGGGAACTGAGAGAGCTCGGGCTTGAAATTAAGGAAGAAATAGGGCGAATGGGAATGGAAGTCAAAAAGGAACTGAGGGAACTAAGAACCCAGCTGGAAGCGATGGAGAAGAGGATGGCGGAGGAGAAGGAGGAACGAGATGGGCATACACTAACACGTTTTGGGAATGACGGGTGCTGTGCCCTCCGGTTATTAGTTTTTTAAATAAAGCCAAAGTGACAACGTGCCCCGCGTGACAACGTGCCCCGGTCTACCCTAATTAGATACATCACAATTTAAGTAAATGTTATTTAGTGCATCTAAATTTATTAATATAACATTATGCATCGGTGCTTTCAAAGAGATGTGATTAGAACACTGATTTTTAATTTCAAGATTATTTGCTATTTACTGGATTTTAATAAGATATTGTACAATTCTAACGCAATGCTTTGAATTAAGATTGTTAAATATCTATTTTATACTTGAAGAAGCTGAAAACATATCCTATGCGTCCGTAGTAATTTGTAGGGTAAGCTATCAAATGTTTTTAGGTATCAAAAGAAAATTCACTTACAATGTACGAGAGTCTGTTAGGCGAGAGTTTATGATTATATCCTTTACTAGAATCCTGTTAAACGTTATATATAGAAGTATCAACATTCATGTATCATACATCCTTGTAGCCTTTGGATGTTTTGGGAAAGCAATCCTTTATCTTGAAAAAAGTTTGTAGAATGGCATTTATGTTTGATCGTAAGATAGTGTATATATACGAGTCGAAGTAAAATGTATGTTTTAACATGTCGCTATCGGAAAGCAATATTATATATAATATATATATTACAACTATAACTATAAGCTTAATTTTACCAAATTTTACTCACCAATTTATGTATTTGTGAGAATATGCTCATAACATGCACGACACGTACATTATTTAAATACCACGATATAGATAAATATATTACGCTGCATTCTGTGGATAATTCGTTAAAGATTATTGTTGTGATGCGATTTGAACAACCCGCGTAACGCCAGGGGGCAGTTTTTATATAACAGTAGATAGGCGATACTCATATATATTCCAGCGCACGCGGCGCCGTCGATTTCCGCTACCAAGCATTCCTTTGTCAGCAGTCAGACCGCGAGCTTGTTCTTTGTAAAGGAAGCGAGTCAGAAATACAGTACAGCGTTATAAGACTTACGAGCATTCTTTTCTACCTTCTACCGTATACACCCAGAATACACAACAATTATTAATAAAGTATACACAGTTATTACCTGCCTAAAAATATAAATGTTTTATACATTCTGCAAACATGTGTAAAAACTAGAAGCACATTGATCCTTCCATGATGAACACAGCAACTAAGTTAATCACAGTAGATAATTCCATAACATTTCACAAGATTCTGAAAACGGAGACAATAATAATCAACTCTCGCTTAACGGAATCTCATGGTTTGTAAATGGATTTTTTCTTCGATATCTGAGGATATTCCAGGCCTATGTAATTACTATAGATGCACAGAATATCTCACCCCCAGCTCCTACAAAGTTGAAGAAAATTGATACTTAATAATCTAAATTAAAAACATTAGAAATTAGAATTTCATACACAAGTAATTTTAGTACAAATGTTGTCAACAATAATATGTACCATTACCAGCTGCTAAACATACTACAATAAAGGTTAGCAAACAGCAAATAATGTTCACATTTGAAATTAGAGTCCACACTGTAAACGCATGCCTTTACAGTATGCCTGTGCATTGCGTAGATACAAAGATACGTCATTTCTGACAGTAAAATAATTTTCTGTTGCGCCACTGAAAGAAAAGGGAGCTAAATCTCTATTAAATAATTGCTAAAACATTGCTGTAAATCAATAAACTGCAATTTCAGATTATTAATAAGTAACACTAGTGTATCTTATTATGTATGAAGAAGAATTAACTTTAAATTATTAAGATAAACAACTTATCTTTTATTTGACAAAAGTATACTCATTTAACGCCACTTTGACTAAAAGAGAAAAATATTTCGACATTTTATATACTGTTCGAGACGGTAAAAGCAATAATAAAGCACTCTAATGAGAGGACGGCTTGAAGTTAGGAAATATGTCAATCGACTTCATACTTGAAGTACGTACACGATATTACAGTATAATACGTATCTTTATATAGATTTGTAGCTCTGACTACCGCTTAATGTGCTATCCGTAAATAATTTATCTCAACATCTCGAGTACTCGCAACTCGTAAAGAGTCACGGTCGGTCTCGCTCCGCGCATACTCTTGATATAAATACATAATACGATGACAGATTTTTTAACCTCGCGTAATGCTATAGTTTTTTAGTTTATTATTGTTTTAACAATCTCGAACATATACATAAACTTTCGTATTTTATTTCCAAACGTGACCGTGTCCAAACGGCACCGTGTCCGATCGATACCGTGTCCGATCGGCACCATGTCTGAACGGCACCGTGTCCGATCGACACCGTGTCCGATCGGCACCGTGTGCAATCGCCACCGTGTGCAATCGCCACCGTGTGCAATCGGCACCGTGTGCAAACGCCACCGTGTGCAATCGACACCGTGTGCAAACGCCACCGTGTGCAATCGGCACCGTGTGCAATCGGCACCGTGTGCAATCGCCACCGTGTGCAATCGCCACCGTGTGCAATCGGCACCGTGTGCAAACGCCACCGTGTGCAATCGACACCGTGTGCAATTGGCACCGTGTGCAATCGCCACCGTGTGCAATCGGCACCGTGTGCAAACGCCACCGTGTGCAATCGACACCGTGTGCAATCGGCACCGTGTGCAATCGGCACCGTGTGCAATCGGCACCGTGTGCAATCGGGACCGTGTGCAATCGGCACCGTGTCCGATCGGCACTGTGTCCGAACGGCACCGTGTCCGTACGGCACCATGTCCGATCGACACCGTGTCTTAATGCAACTAAATGTGTCCGATAGTAACTGTGTCCTATCGGGATTGTGTCCGATCGGCACCGTGTCCGATCGACATCGTGTCCGATAGTAACTGTGTCCAATCGGCACGGTGTCCGATCGGGAATGTGTCCGATCGGGAAATATTGTCGTGTCCGATTTGTAATGTGCGCAATCGGGACAATCCCCATTTTTCTATGTCATCGTATTTTGCAAGAATTTTAAAAGAATGTATTTTTTCGCTTCTAACGTCATAAATGAAGAGAATTACGGCGAGAAACCAGGGAGTCGATTGTGTATCTTGAATCGAGGTGAAAATTATAAAAGTGAAAAAATTCACTAATCTTTACATTTTATTTGTCAAAATCTAGTAAATCTGTTTACTTTTGCAATTTTTATCTCATTTCAAAAAATACAATCAACCTCCAGAAGTTTTAAAATGTATTAACCTTTGTTGTGCACACCTCTTCGAAATTACGTATTATGCACAGGGGGTATTTCATACCCCAGTCACTTAAAACGTTTATTACAGACGTACAATTCGTTATTTTGACTCAAACAAAATTGCTGGCTATTGTTCAAAACTTCTAAAATAAGGTTTAATAAGTTTCATTAATATTTTGCAACATAAAAGAACTATAAATGATGTTAACTAAAAAAACCAAAAAATGGAATTTTTCACTAAAAAATGCATAAAAAATTCAATTTTTAATATTTTTTAATAATTTTTGCGGGATTACTTTTTTGAAATACTACACTTTCAAGGAAAAATATTAGTTTATAGCGGAGTTAAAAAAAGTACATTTACTATTTACTTTTTTTTTTACTTCTCACTACTGCCAAGAGCAGACTAAAGCCGGGCGGGCATATGAATAGGATCTTGAAGTGTTATTCCTAGACTACAGGTAGATGGCAGCACAGGTCCCAATTCGCATTGTACGTATTAGAAAAACGCGTTTGAAAATACACTGGGGTATTTTCTACCCCCAGTGCACAACAAAGGTTAAATTCTGCTGTCTTATAACCTTTGTTCTTCTTCGCTTTGTGGATTTCTGAATGGCGTTAAAAGAAATGTGAGAGAAGGATATCCTGAATCTTCAACTAACATTCCTGTTAGTTCACGTTGTTGAAATCGCATGAAAATTCGAGAATTTTGGAAAATTCTACTATCATGTTGACTTCCTGGCTATTCTGGGACAAGATCCAAAAATTCCATTCTTGGACCTACTACAGCTTTACACATAAAAAAATAACAAAATAAAAATAAGAATAAATATATGTAAATAAACATTACTCTTATTAACTTACCTGGACATTTAAGGAAAAATAACCTTTTCTATTTCTATAAATTTCAGCTATTCCTCCAAAGTTATTACCCAATGATCTTATATGGGTGCAATCTATAGCTCCATTAATACAAGGAAGCCCATAACTATATCTTAATTCTTTAAACAATCTTTGATTTTCTTGTATAGCTGCTTGGTTTGTCGAAAATTTGACATAAGTATTTAGATAAGTTGCTAATGCAGCAGTTACTCTAAATACGATTCTGCAAATTGTAGGTTGTGGTAATTTCATAAGATCTCCGTTTACTTTCTAAACCATAAAGCAATATACATAATACAATTATTTGTATTTTTTCTTTAAAATTAAAGACACGTAATACAAAGAATTTATGTTACCTGAAAACTAGCAGTAGCATAAAATTTTAGACAAATCAGTAATTGAATAACTGGTTCAATTGGAAGACCTCGCATATCAGGCTTTGTTAAACTATCCATAACTAAAGGCAGTAGTCCATACATAACAGATTCTTTTGAAAATCTGTATCTTATATGGAATTCGTGTTCACGATAAGCTGTAAATGGATTAATTCTACATATCATCTGTCAAATACGATACAAATCCGTAATGTGTCACAACAACAGTTTTTAAGTTTGTTTCCTATCGCTGACTGCATTAGTTCAAAAATTGTACATAAATAAAGCGTGAGAATTTCATACGTACGTAACCAATGCAGCAATAAATAGTCAGGAGAAGATTCAGCTACAGATTCAGTAGTGAACAAGGGGTTTGGGAACTCTGATGGGTATGGCAGTGGTCCAGCAGTCTTTGGCTCACGTCAGTACGCTATAAGCCAGCATGACACAGCGATAGCTACGGCAACCAGTGCTAAAAGCACCGTAATTCTTAATGCTATGATAAAGCCAACCATAGAAACACAGATATCTTTCACTCTTTGGGCTGAAGGAGCTGAAATGTAGCAAAAGGAGCAAGAATGATTACTTCCATTATTCCAATACGCTATACGTGAAAGTTGTTATTTCTTTGCGCATGCTGTGCTTTACCTTCAGCTGGATCTGCTGTATACCTCTCCTCTCTCCTTTCCAGAGTGAATATTAAGTTCGATTGAATAGTTATCTCTTCACGAAGTTGATCTTCATATCCATCAGATACACTTATAAGAGATGTGTCATTATTCTCGGAATCAAGATTTCTGCGACGACGACCGAAGGCGTTATAACCGCGACAATTTACCTGTTATTAGAAAAGATACACGTTACATTTTTATTTTAAAAATATTAATATTTTTATTGTCGGAATTTGCATTTTGGCTCATACGTATAAAATGATTGCAAAAACGAGTACTCACAGGTTGACAGCGTTCAAAGCACACGCGATGCACTGGAATCTTATATTGTCGCTGCTTGGAAACTTGAACGCGTTAAAGCTAGTTATTAACGATTGAGCCTCGGGATTTTCCGCTTCCGCCGCTATCACCAGAGCCAGACCACAGCTGACTTCTCCGCCCCTGCGCCAATTTCGATACTTCCCGACGAAACCGTTGTCACTTCTGGAGCTCCCTGATGGAGTCGCGGTCGTCGGAACTTCCTGGCTTGCGACGCTTCGGCCTGTCCGCTGTCCCTCTCTCTCGCTCTCTCGCTTTCCCCTTTCGCACTCGCTCCCTCTGCTCTTCCTCGTCGTTCTCGGCTGCTCGTCTCTCACATCGATGACTACGCACTTTCCTCGTCACACCTCCTCGCCTCGAGTATCGGTGACTCGAGTTTACTCGTCGTACCTCCTCGGAGGGAAAACACCACCACTGCACCCGTCGCTCTCTTTAAGGTTAATCGTCGCGGTACACGACGCGATGATGCTCGTCGTACCTCCTCGGAGGGAAAACACCACCACTGCACCCGTCGCTCTCTTTAAGGTTAATCGTCGCGGTACACGACGCGATGATGACGGCCACCGGCCACGACGGCGATAATGACGCAATCCCCGGTAAATTCTTGTAAATCTTTATCATGATTGGTCAAGATGCTTGGATTCCCGAACATTGCCGAAGCCATATTCTTAAGCACAGACTTCGTCAAGACAATCTTAAGCTAAAACTTGTGTTCTCGAAATTTATCTATATGCATGTAAAGCCGTCTTCAGACGGTTTTCGATCTTAAGACCGTCTTTGCCAAGATCATGCTTAAGACAAGTTTTGAGCAACGTCTACGAATGCGGAATTTAACACCACTTCAAACTCAGAGCACAGAATCTAGAGAGTCTTCACTTTCTACACAATTGTCACCATAAATTCAATATAATCGCGAACAATCGGCTGTGACATCTGTTTAGTATCCATTATTATTTTTTTAATTAGAAAAAACTTATTAAGATATTGATCAAATTAAAGTATTTCTTTTTATGTTATACTTAAATCTTTATCAGTATGTATTAATACATTCGCATAAATTATGACTATCAGATTTCAGTTGAAGATTTATCAGGTAGTTCTGAGGTACTATGAATAGCTGAAATTACTAAATCACAACAGCTGGATGGTACTCAACGTGCAATTAAGGAAACGGTTTGTTATCTTCAAAATAATTATTACGTTATAGTTTTGATCTATAATTTCCATTTTATCTAAATCATAAATTTTATTCGTCTAGAACTTGTATCACTTTCTAACTCAAGAGGGAGAAGGTCGATCTTTTTTAGCTATCCAAAAACAACACGAATTTTTAACCCCGAATGCTCGTAATCGATTATCACGACTTGTAATTCGAAAAGAATTAGATAATATCCTGCTGAAAGTTCCTCCACAACAGAAGCTCCAGATTTTAGAGTAAGTCAAATTTTTTAAATTAAATTTTGTATGTAATAAAAAGAAGTTCAAGTGCAAAAGAATTTCAAGTGCAAAGTTTAAAGCATTGGCAAAGAAAATAACAGAAACATTTCCTGGTAAAAAAGAAAACACATATTACAAACAGTTCATGGCAATTAATGGTGAACACATTAATGCAAGTGGCAAATTATGATATCACTTCAATTACAGAAAAGCTGTTCTTCGTAAAGACAAATTACTGCAGAATCGTAAACCTGATAATACTGTTCCCACGTTATCTGAAGATATACTTGCTAAGCTTAATGTTTTGAAAACATTAATGGATCCATGGTTTAAAGTAGCAACTTTATGATGTGAAACGTTCGAAGCACAGCGGATATATTTTATGGGGGGAAAAAACAGAAGTTGAAACTTATTAAAATTACACACGTGTTTGCGAGTTGACAGAGCTGTTGAATTATTTGAATTAAATTTCAACTTTTTGTATCCTGAGAACTTATCATTATTACAAATAAATTGGCCAAAAACTAAAAATTTTCTAATAAAAAAATTGTCGACATTATAAATAACGAATGTAGAAGATAAAGGTCTTGTCCACTTTCTATCAACATTGTCACTTGGTTTGTTTTCAATTTTATTTTTACTAAATTGCTCCAAATATTTTTTTACAACTTCAAGCAAAATTGAAATTTATTGTTTATTGCAGATTGTCAAGATTTTGTTTTATTTGTTGCCGTATTTAATTCCTGCTGGATCACGAAGAAAGAGAAATTTTAAAAATATTGACAATAATCCTGATAAAACTTTAAGCAAACGATCATTTGAAGAACGACGAAATTCATTTTTTATTCATTTGGAAATGAGTTATTTTCTAGAAAATTTTATATAACATTTTATATTAATTTATTTTCCGGGGGGTCACCCGTTAGCTCTCAGCGGGTGAACAGGTGGAAAGTTCGAGGAGGCGGAAAGGGTGCTGTAGACGTAGTTGTGTGAAAGGGTGGAGGGCAGGAGTAAAGAAAAATGTGGAGGAGGTTGAGAAGAAGCGGAGGCATTGGAGGTGAGGGCGGATCCGAGGAGATGCGGTCGGAAATCGAGAGAGAAGAAGAGAGCTGAGAATGAGGTTAGGATGACGATGAGGAAGTGGAAGGAGGACGCCAGGGACGGAGGAGGTGAGAGGCGGCGGAGGGGGAGCATTGGCTGGAGCAGGACTCGGCTGTCGGTGAGAAGGAAGCGCAGTGGAGGCATCGGTCCGAGCCGGCGCGGGGACTGCGGGGAGTTGACTGCTCCGAAAGAGCATGTTGGCACCACTGCGGGGCGGTAAGACGCGATGCGCTGGAGTGCACTGTGGGCAGAGCAGGCCGGTAAGGAAGAGAGAGGTGATATCGGCGACGGAGGAGATGGCGCAAAAGACGAACGGTTTAAGGCGAGCGCACATGAGCACAGCACGACGGCCAATGAGATGGAGCGGGTGAAATCGATGGATCGAGAGAATGGGTCGATCGAGGAGGTGAACGTCCGTTGATGGCATGCAGGTAGCAGTATGGCGAAGAGATCGTACGACGGAGAGGTCGGAAAGCGGAAAGCAGAAAAGTGAACACACTCAGGAGTTAGAGGAGAGTGAGGGAGAAGGAAGAGAGGAAGGCAGGGTCGGAGAAGGTTTTGTTTGTAGGTGGAAGTAGAGACCCGTGAGAACAGGTGAAAGAATGAACGGAGAGCGCAGAGGAGAGTGGAGGATCAAAACAGAAGGCGGAAGGACGCAGATGTGGCGACTCAGGAGAGGGGGCGCAGGCAGAGAAGAAGAGGGAGCGTGGAGTGAAGGGGAAGGAAGCAGGAGAGAGGAGATGGAGGTCGCAGAGCATGATAAGGGTGCGGAGGATAGCAGGAGAGGTAGAGGGCGAGAAATGGAGGGAGGGAGTAGACTGTAAAAGGCCGCTATGGTCAGGTCGAGTGTGGAAGGTGCAGATTGTAAAAGGTTGGGTACGTCCCTAAAAAACGCCATTTCTGTAATTCGTCAGAATTAGAAATAAATCATACTACTACTATTAATTTATTTTTCTTTTATTACCATTTTTATTTTAAAAATAAATATCTTTATATTTTTTTTGTTAATAGTCTGCTGGTACCTTAGAAACTATATTGAATTTAACTACACGTAAAGTTGGAAGTATTCTTGCTCAACAACCAGTTCCTGTAGTTGTTGGACCTATCCTTGGAAATACGTGGGGCCCGCCGCGGCGGCGCGGGCGGCACGGATCATGAGTTCGCACACAGAATAAATTGTAACTTACTAAGGAGTAATTTTTCCATCTTGGACTTCCTATACTTTTTTGTTGACATTTTCTTCTTTTTTTTTGGCATTTTTTTTATTGAAATCGAAGATGCCGATCTTAAAGAAAAATTTGAATTTATTATTAATGTTGAAAAATATCAATTTGTTCAAAATTAGCGCGTTCTCGAAAATATCGACTTGTTTGTGAAATCGATAGCGTAGCGGCGACCACGGTGCCGGAAGCTAGGAGCGCGCTACCGATTCTCTTTTGTTGTTACCGGTCCGTGCTTGCGACGCGACGAGCCGCGTTCCGCGCCATTCGCTCAAGGTCTGAGATACAGAACGCACGTTTCGAGGTCGTGGTCCCTTTGCTCGATTAGTAAGATTCGTTCGAACAAGCGTAATCCCGATAAAGTACGGTCAAGTAAGATCGTTCGGTCGTATACATTAATTGTACGAGGCTTGATTCTAATATACGAAAGAATATTCTGCTCGGAAAGTGTAGTATAAAGACGCGCCATTGCATAATTACTTTCGAAGTACCGGCTTCGCGCCCGCGTTAACACGCGTGGTGTGATCATCGAGATCACGACCAGATTGATTCCTGCGTGCGTGCGATTTCCGTGTTTATTACCGCCTGAGAGAAAGAGAAAGAGAGAGTGAGAACATTCCAACCGACGCACGAGGGACGAAGGATGCGAGTGCTTAATAAGAAGGACGAATTACGCTAGTTTTCGAGAATTGCATCCCTGGTTAATGTCGCCTATGACGATCGAGCTGAGTTCTTCAACGTTAAGTACTTCGTTTCCTTTTCTTTCCGTGTTTCGGATAAGCGTGGACCACGCCATTACGGGCTCTTTGAAGCTCTTCCGATTACAACGGATAACGCTGTCTAACGAAGGTCTCTATTGCTAGTAAGATCGCAATATCGATAAGCCGCGCATTGGTTTACACCACGTGTACACGCGTTAATTGTATTTCCACCGAATTCCGCGTTGTTTTTGACTCGAGACGATTCGTTGTGTTATTCATTTTCGAGAGATTCTGTGTTTACGTCGGTACGGTAAAACAACCTTGATATTTGATACCTCATTGTTTAGCCCGTCACGCGGGTCTCTTACGTTCCAGTAGCAAAAAGTAAAGATTCTCGGAAAAGACATTACATGTTCTACCAAATTATATAGCGTTATATCAATATTCATTTATATTTCTAAGTTTCTACATTACGTTGCGCATTATTCAAAGAATGAGTTTAGGTTTTCGTTGCGAGATAGAAAAGTAATGCGATTTGCGATCAAGACACGTACAGTGTCTTCAAGAGGCAATAATAACATAATTATTGCCAACCCTATATTATATTTAATTTGCTCTTATTTTTTAGGATTTAAGAATGATTATTATTCTGCTTTTATTGTGAACAGGACTATTATTCAATGTGTTTGCCATTTATATTGATTACTATTGTATGCTTTATTAATATTGTGTCTCTGCTCATCAAGAAGAGCTTTTGTAAATATACTGAGATAACTAAATCCCTGTTGCTCGTTCACCTTAGTAACATTTCACTGCTTGTATTCATTCTATTTTAAACACAATTAATTAACCTTTTTTATTAATAATGCATAATATATCTCAAAAGTGTGTAAAAAATACTTAAAAAATCACTAATTATTATTTAAAATCGGTAATGTTTACGACAAATTATCGATGTGTGAAGTTTAACATGACGGTTTCAACGCCGAAACTTTAAACCCCTGTAAGTAGACAACGCGTTGGACAAATGTCTAAAAAATTGGTGTGGATAATTATGGTCAATAGATTGTGCAAATTTCAGCACAATAAAAAAAAACATTTTTTTTGGGGTGGATCACTTCACATGCCTCATACATGAGTGTGCTTTGCCTACCTCCGGAACTTTGTTCAAAATTAGACAATATTTTTCTTTTTATTTTATTCAATACATTGAATAAAGAAACTTTTACTAATAAATCTATTTTTTACAAAGCACAGTTGATGAGCTTTGTTTGTTACAACAACAAAGTATAGAAATTTATCATAATGGACAAACTAGTCAGTAGGAGGTAACATATACTTCTGGCCCAGGGATCTTTCTTG
>NC_092360.1:16576478-16592295 GCF_030848805.1 Temnothorax longispinosus | reverse complement strand
ATGAATGGTATGGGCGCTGCTACTTTCCTCCAGAGCGGTAATCTTCCTTAGTCAGCTATGCTTATTATAACTTAGTCAGCTACTGGGTGCGTGTGTAGGAATCGCCCAGGTTAGGTGAATCGCAAAGGAGGGAAAAGAAATGTAGGAGACACAGAATATATGTTTATAATCTATATTTACACCTTATTTACTATACATGTTCGCTTGCTATCGAGATGCCTCGCCTTGACTTGCTGTCCCCCCCGTTGCTTCGTTTGAGTTGAGGCGTCGGCCTTCGTGGCCTCTGGGTCCGTCTGAGTCCCGACGGTGACCGAAGCTGGATCGTCCTTCATCGTCGGCTCTGCATCGGTGATCGTAGAGGCGTCGCGCGTCTGCCTCTTTTTTCCGGGGCCCAGGCCCTTGTCCGGGTTGACCTTTACTCGTTTCGGGGGTTCGACGAGTTTAGCGGCGTCTATGGCCGCGGTCGTGCTAGGCACGCTTGTCACTCTGGACGAGTACGAAGATAGCGACACGTTTCTTTTCCGGACTGGGATGGCCTGTAAAGACATCGGCAGGGTCCGCCGTCGCCGAGTAGGATCATCGTCCTTCTTCTTGAATCGCTCCTCGAACAAACGCGGCGTCTTGCCTTCCGTCTCTTTACTGTCGGGCGTACTAGGTTCCAGGATGCAAACCTGTATCGCGTGACGGACCGGAGCGTTGTGTCGCGGACGCGGTATCGTGGAGTGGTATGCGCGAGATGTAGAGACGACGTGCTGCTATTGGCTGGCGTCTCGCGCCTCGTGTCAGGCGTCCGCGCGCCGCGATTGGCTGGGCGGCTTGCGCCTTATAGGCGACTAGCGCCGTTGTAGTTGACCGCGCACTGAGGAAGCGTCTGGCGCTGTCGGCGACTCGCGCCGTGATGGGCGACCGAGCGCCGTGGTTGGTCGGGCGACTCGCGCCTCGTAGGCGACTCGCGCCGAGGAAGCGGCTCGCGCTGTAGGCGACCGGCGCCGAGGAAACGACTCGTGGTGTACCGGCGACCGGCGCCGAGAGAGCGACTAGCGCTGTGTAGGCGACCAGCGCCGAGGAAGCGACTCGCGCTGTGTAAGCGACTGGCGCCGTGAGCAGGCGTCTTGCGCCGGGAGAGCGGCTAGCGTTTGGGTAGGCTGCAGCGTCTGGGCGCTCTATGCCATCGGCGACTTGCGCCGGGAAGAATTGCTCGAGCCCGTAGGGGGTCTCCCTTTATACTCGTCGGTGCAAAACTTTGAACTCGCGAAGCTGCCCCGGCGATGCGACGCCTGGCGGCGTTGCTGCAAACTGCCGCTATAGCAGGCATCGCGCAGGGATGTATCGTTGGTGGCGTGGACCGCCACAAATGGAATTTGTGTTATGTCTTTCAGACAACATCTGTGTTACTGGAAAAAGTCCACTTTTTTCAGAATTAACTACACAGTTGTATAAAAATATACTTCCAGTCTTTGATTTATCAGGCCTTTTAATTTTTTTTATAATACTTCCGGTTGCATCAAGGTAAATACAAGCTTTCTCATCTAATGTGTATGTTCTATATACATTCAATTGAAAATTTGACCAATAATGTACAAAAAATGGATTTAAACCAATATTATGAATAACATTCTTGAATGGACCTAACTGCATAATTTCTAAAGCTTTTATTGAATTTTTATCAAAATAACTTTTTTCTTTAATGTTTTGTTTAGCAACTCGTAAAACATTTGCGTCAAATAAATGCGAAAAATATTGAAAATTCGCTAATTAACACGTGTTTTTAGAAAAAGATGTAAAAAGAATTTGCCATTTAAAAAAAAAACACGTGTCCACTTGCGAATTTTCAATATTTTTCAATAATTCTAGTTTACGTGATAGCCACGCAAATAAACTTTAAGAAAAAGTTTTGTTCTTTCATTTCAGGCTATTGGTTCTTGAGATATCGTGTTAACCGTTTTTTTTTAACGTTATGACTCTTAATTATTATCTTGGAGTTTTGAAATGAAAATATTGTAATAATTTTTTTCATATGTTGACATATGTATTAATAAATGTGTAAAAAATTAGAACCTTATGTTTTATAGTTTTCTTTTAAAAAAATTCCTTATTTTTAGTGCATTTACATGAGAATGTATCCATAAATTAAATTTAAAAAATTAATTTAATTTATTTAAAAAAATTTTTTAACGTCTCGTTAATTTGTAATTATTACATTAACACGAACATCTTGTTACGGCTTTTTATTTTTCCAGACAACATTTATTGTTAAATAAACTTGTGCATCTTCATATGTGTTTATATACAAGGTATATCCCTTACCAACTGCTAATGGCAGATTCTTGAGATTATTTAAAGAAGAAAATTCTAATAAAAAAATGTTCAGGCTACAACAGTTTTTAAATGGGAAGCGTTTAAAGATATCCAATCTGGTTGGTAAAAATTCGCGCGCTCAGGACTGGTTACATAGTGACGGTATCCGTACACTTTTAAATTTAAAAGTTTAACAATCTGACTCAAAAACAGTCATAAGTTATTTTTATAAAAATATGTTTAATTAAATATTTGAATATTTCATTTTATATTTTTCGTGTACATGTGTGTGTTTGTGTGAGAGAAATATTGACTATTTATTTATTTATCGAGAGAGAGAGAGAGAGAGAGAGAGAGAGAGAGGAAATCCTTGCGGTCGCGTGGCGCGTGAGTGAAGAAAAAAAAATATGTCTGCGCGAACAATGGAAGCGGCTGCTTCAGATTTAACCGCGACCTTTAACCTTTCCATTGTTGACCGCGGCCACTCTTCAAAGAATGAGACAGAATACGGAAATGTAAGAAAATACGTTCGTATCGTAATATAATTTTATTCGTAATCAGAGATAAACACGTTAAGATCGGGATATTCGTTAATGTAATAAACACATTAATATCGTAATATTCGTTCGTCAACAACCGCGGTATTTTCGCTAGAACAATAGACTCTACTACTTCCGTATCAACCGTTCGCTAGAACACGTCTGCGCACGCTAAGGCGCCCCTCCACCGCAGGGCCTCTCCTCTCGTAGTCTCCCCGCCACGCAGCCGTCCCGCCGCGCCGGCGCGCCTCTCTTGTTGACGCTCCCTCTGGCATCTTCAATCCTTATCGCTAGAGTTTTCGTACAGAAAAGACAGAGATAGTAAGAAAACATTTCAAGCTCCCTGACTTCGTGTGTTTTGGTGGGGAGTCTTTTATTCTTGCAATCCTTTCCTTGCATCACTTTGGTTAATGCTGTTGCATAAGCTACATCTTAATCGAACTCTTTATCGATAATATTCAAGTGAAGTAGTGTGATAGAGGAAGAAGTAAAAATGTATAGCAAGTATAATCAGTATCGTATTAAGCTGATTGCAAAAGCAATTGCTGAAAACGCCGAAACATTGGAAGAGGTTGTTTTCAACCAAACTACTTTTGTAAAGGTAAATCATTCTAGTTAATTACGTACTTAATCAGTCTGTGAATCGTTCAGCAACAAAGTTTGTTTTAAATGTAAAATATTAAAACTTACAGAAAATAAAATATATTTGATGAATATTCACGTTAATTTTAGTATTATTTTGAATAATGCAAAACTAAATTGTTAAGTAAAAATTTATTATTTTTGACGATATCTTTTTTTAATGTAAAATATTACACGTGTATGCAATATAAATTAATTGTGTTTGTCTATTAATATTTCGTATTATGTACGTAAAGCATTTTAAATAATGTAAGTTAAATTAATGTATAATTTGTAAGTTTAATGGTATAATTTCTAATCTTTTCAATAAAGGAACCAATTATATTACGAATCACTTGTCCTAATTAATTTGCATAGCACTGTAGAAGCAAGAATGATTTTTTTTATTGAAAATGTCAGTCTTAATTCACAATATTAAGAGGTAAATTTTTAGCATTACTTTAATTTGTTTCCATAATAAAAATATAAAGAATAAATTACTTTACTTTTGCATGTTTAAGCACTTTTTATGACTATTACGATTAAATATTTATGTTTTTAAAACTATTAATTTCACTTTCTACATGTACTTAATTTTTGTTAGCTGTTGTAAATTGAGACCGCTGTCGTTTTTCAAAAACGAAAAATTGTCTAATTATTAAAATAATTTTTTTAATAATAAATTTATGAAAAAGTAGCTATTTAATTATCTACATGAAAATATCTCTGACAATGAGAATTGTAAAAATTATTTTATTTGTTTATAAGAAATGCTAATAATTATTACAGACTACAGTTGTATTTTATTGTAATATATCTTTTTCAAAATATTCTTATACATTATTACAGATTGCGTCGACAGCGAAGCTAAAAAATGACGATAATATGCGTAAAAAAATAAGATACTTGTGGAACATCACAAATTCCCAGTTAAAATCTACAGTTTTAAATTTTTTGAAGGAAAAAAAAGGTATACAAAACCAGATAGATGAGGTAAGGTTTAATAGTGAAAATAATGTTTTAACGGACAAATCAAAAAATAATACAAGTGAAATAACAAGTAAGAAAGATTATGAATGTCACAATTATTTTGAAAATAAAAAAGGCATTATTTATGATGGGAAAAATAGTTATAATATTAAAGATGTTAAAAGTGATGGAAACTGTTTATTCCGATGTTTTTCTTATTATCTGTATGGTACAGAAGAATCCCATGTAACAATAAGAAACAAAATTGTTGATTTCACCGTTCAATATTGGTCGGAAGAATGGGATTATCTTCGAAGTACATGCGTAGAAAAAATTTATAAAAACGCTGAAGAGTACAAAAATACTATGGGTAAAATATCTACATATGGAACTGACTACGAAATTAGAGTTTTTGTCAAAGTGTATAAAATATCAGTAACGGTATTTAATAAAACTGATGACGGAAAAGTCTTACGACTGCAAACGCTTGAAAGCGACAATAATAATAATAATGATAATGATATGCATTTAAGGATAATGTTTAGTGGTGACGAACGACAAGGTCACTGGTTGTTGCTTGAGCCGCAAAATACTAAAGAGAATGTGCTAATAAAAAATGACGGAGAGAAATTACAAAACAGTAAGTTTCTTACAAAAAATGTTAACAATATCAATAAAATTAGTAATATATTAATTGAAGAAGAGGTTAGCGTTAATGAAATCTCAGAATACCGAGAGGAAGAATTATTATCAAAAGATACATGCAATAAGAATGAAGATCCATTTGAATTTAAAGTGAATAATAATGAAGATTCCGACTTAAATGCTAGTATATTTGATAAAAAAAGTGAATCACAAACGCTTTACAATAGTGAGAATGATAGCGATAGTAGCCAAAAATCAAATGAACCACAAACGCTTTACAATAGTGAGAATGATAGCGATAGTAGCCGAAAATCAAATGAACCACAAACGCTTTACAATAGTGAGAATGATAGCAATAGTAGCCAAAAATCAAATGAACCACAAACGCTTTACAATAGTGAGAATGATAGCAATAGTAGCCAACAATCAAATGAATCATTTTTTGATAAAAATGAAGACAATTATAAAAAAAGCCCACCGACTTTTACAGTTGACATTGCAACATTAGATGTTAAATCTAACAATTTCAAATCGGACTACGGAGAATTAAATGAAGACAAAATAAGAACTACAATAGAAAAAATAATGTTGTATACATTACATTGTACCTGTACTTTAAGATTCTATGGGTCTGTCCGATTTAACCAACAAGACGTTGTATGTTATGCGAAATGTAGGAAAGTTCATAATCAAAAATTCCGTTTTACTATTGATCATACAGAAGATCCAGTTGCACGCTTAACAATAACTAGCGATAACGAATTGAAAGTTGTTCATGATGAAATAAGTGGACCTCCAGTTTTCAGAACATTGAAAGGAGAAGAACGGAAAAAGTGGGCAAAAGAACTAAAACATCGTCGCGTTGTTGACTTTTTAGGAAAAATTCAAAAAAATACAAGGATAGATCTCAAATATGATGGACATATGCAAGATTTACGAACATTTGATACAGCATATAAAGTAAAATCAACAGAAAGATGTCAACTTCGTTTATCTTTACAGTCGTACGATTTATCAGATCTGATGCAAATGTGGATAGTCGAACAGAAATTAAAAGATCCATTTCTTAGATACGTTGCATTACCACTTACTGTTATAATGTACAGGGAAGCTGACCTTTGTACAACGATTGGACAAAAACCTCTTATCTTACATATGGATGCAACCGGATCTGTTGTTCGAAAACCCCAAGATTTAAAGTGCAAACGCATATTTTATTATTGCGTATTATTTAAAGCAAAAAGTGAAATCGTTAAATTAACTCAAATGATAACATCTGAACACACTGTTGTATCAATAAGTAATTTCTTAAAACAGTATAAATATTTTGTACTTGAAAAATTAAAAAAGTGGCCTCTGGCACAAGTTATAACAAATGATTGGTCTTGGGCTTTCATTCATTCTGTTTCACAAGAATGGAACTCAATAAGCATAAAGAAGTATTTACAAATAATGTTTCAGTACTGTAATAATAATATAATTCCTAGCCGCGAATTAACTATTTTAAAAATATGTTATGCACATTTTATGCATATTGTAGCAAGAGCATTGGAAAAGAAATTTTTTGAATACAAAAACTTTAAATGTTTATTATTAGAATGTATAGCACTCATATGCCTTTGTAGAAATCTAAAGCAAATGGATGAATTATTTAAGCATGTTTGTACGCTTTTATTGTCTAAAGACGAGAGGAAAGTATCCGATAGTGTTACCGTTATAACAAATCTTAGCAAGAAAAATTCTGAAAAAATAAATAATTATGAAAGCGTTGAAAATCTTCCAGACGACGAATTCGAAATAATCCTTAATGAAGAAGAAGAAAATGATACAATTTATAGAAGCTCTTCATTTTTTTCAAAAATACGCTGCAAAGTTAGCACTTTTGAAACAAGAATTGGAAATCAATGATGATGATGATGAAAAAGAAGCAAGCAATGTTAGTAATAAATATTATGCGCCAAAATTCGTACAACATTTAGTAACAAAATGGATGCCGTATGTAGTATTATGGAGTTTGTTAGACTTAGGTTTTATTGATCCAAAGATTTCGAGAATAACTAATGCATTTGTTGAAAGTTCACATAGAATAACAAAGGAGATTGATTTTAAAGGAATAAGTAATTGATCAATAGCTGACAGAGTCCGAGAACTGCAAACAAGTGCTGAAGGAATTTTAGCTAACTTAGAATTAGATGCACCTTTAAAATCTAAATTATCGCGTCAAAAGCCAAAGTATCCTGTAACAGAACCAAATCCGACTCTCGAAGAAACATGGAAAAAGGAAAAACATGGAAGACGTAAAAAAGGACACTGTCATATAAAAACGTTAAAAAAGATACAAGAAAATTTTGAAATAGAAACAGAAGAAAATAAAAATAAAAAATTTAGTAACATAATAGATGACAAAAATGAAAAAAAATTAGATGATAAATTACTGAAAAGTAGAAAACGAAAAGTAAAATATAATAATAAAAATGCACTGAAAAAACGTGCTATTGTATCAGAAGAAAGTAAATTAGAACAAAACAAAAAGAAAAAAGAAAAGAAAATTGTAATTGAAGATGTAAAATATACAAATGAAAATGAAGATAATAAAATAGATTATGAATTCAAAGTGCTTGAAGAAGCAATTATAAATAATACAGTTAAGAAAATTGATAAATTTTATAATGGATTAGTACGTGACATTGATTATTATATGATTTCTAAATCGAGTGTATTGTCAATAGTGCGCTGTAGTATAGAAAATTCATTATCTTTGAATATATTTGAATTATCCGCTCGTGAATTTTCAACGCT
This sequence comes from Temnothorax longispinosus, assembly GCF_030848805.1. Classification (NCBI taxonomy): domain Eukaryota; kingdom Metazoa; phylum Arthropoda; class Insecta; order Hymenoptera; family Formicidae; genus Temnothorax; species Temnothorax longispinosus. Next base: position 16,584,424 of record NC_092360.1, on the reverse strand, counting down.
ACGTGATCGTATTTGGATCGATGGATAAGTAATTGATTCATTTGCTGCTGTATCAATTGACGAATGGATTGATGTCACATACGTGCCCACTGATGACACTGCTACGATATTAGGGGAATTCAGCAATAAAAGACTAAATAGAAATAAATCTATCTGTAAAACTAAGAAACCCATGAAAAATAACCTATTCCTTCCATATCAATATGAAAGTCATTGGCGGTTAATGATTGCAAATATAAAAGAAAAGAAATTAATGTTGCGCTAGATCCATATAAGAATGAGACAGACAGATTTCGAGTTATTGAAGCATTTAAAAACTTCATCCAGTATTGTTGGTCTGCATCATCCTTTTCAAGTTTACGTAGTGTTACTTGGAGTGATATTGAAATTCTTGAGCGACCATATCAACCTAATAACGATGGCTACAGCTGTGGACCTTATATAATGTATTATATGGATTGCATAGAAAAGCAAATACCGTTTGAGAAGACATTTAATCCTTCAACGTATCGAAGAGAAATTGCATATAACTTACTTTTAAAATCAGAGAATATGGAAGACACATGCTTATATTGTTTTGCAAAAATAAAGTCTCAGTTTATAAAATTTAAAGTATGCGAACGCAAAAGTTATACGGAATGGAATGTTTATACAAGTCTGAAATGAATACAGACGAAGAAGAATATGTAATGAAGAAAAAAACAAAAATGATAAAAAGTGTATCAGATAGTATAACAAAAATATTTATCTGCAAACTATGCAAGAAATATAAAAATGGGTATTATACAACATAATGTACAACATAAGTAAAGTATAATAATTAAATACATTCTTTGAGAAATAAAAAGATTAGAATTAACAGAAATTAATACAAAAGAATACAACAGAAATTAATTAAAAGAAATTAATATTAAAGCAAATATAAAGACTTCATAAACGTTGAAAAACTACATAGTAAGCATTGATAATGTTTGAAAGTGTTGTTAACATTTTTATTATAACTTCTAATAATATTTCTTGTATAGTAAAATAGTAAAAAATTTATAAATTATTATTTAAGAATTCCTAGTATCTTTCAGACATTAGTCGCGCATAAGAGCGTGAACTGCTATTAATACTATGTAGGTTAAATTATCAAAAATATTTATATAACAAGTATTGATTATATCTGAAGATTTGTATATAGAAATTTGAAAATTATTTTGCAAATTAAAATACTTATTAACTGCATTATTTATTTATTTTAACAATTAGTAAAATTACCGTGCTTCAGATATAAGTCGCGCTATCGCATGAACTGCTATATATGTTATGTAAATAATTGATAAAACAATTATGAAACAGTTACTGTGCATTGATAACAAATGAAGGATATCTAAAATTTGTGTTTGTGCAACAGTTTTCAACAGTTATTAATGTAATATTTTTAACATTGTATCATTAAAAATTTTATATGAAATATTTCATAATATAAAATACATTCTTATACTATATATAAATATTTATGCTAACAAAGTCTAGTAATAATAATTTTTTTTTAAATTTACAAATGCAAAGAAAAAAAACAATCCTTATGTTTTTACTTTTACTTTTCTTTGTATTAAAAGGTGTGCTTTATAAATACGTTAATTAATATTTCGTTATCTTATATTTAATTATATATTTTATAATAAAAGATGTCCTTCTCAAATGTTAGTCGCGCAATAATAGCGTGAACTGCACTTATAAACTGTAACTTTGTAAACATACAGGAAAAATAGGAATGTTTGTATAAATATTAATCCAAATTAAGATTTAAATAAATTTAGAATACATTTTATGATTGGACTAAAAAAACAAGAATGAATTAAATATCTATAAATTTTTATGTAATATTTCTAGATAAGACTAAAAATTATAGAATAAGTATTCTTGTTAACATGTTGCGATTTTGCATTAATTTTATATCTAATTATAACTATTAAATGATTTAGAGAGATGTATTAAAAAATCAGCAATTACATCTTATTAAAAGTCATAAATTATATTTTGTGTTTTATATATACCACATTACTATAATTGCTATCATCATTTCAATAATTAATAATAAGCATAATTAATAATAAATTCTTTTCACTTTTAATATCGCAGGTAACGCAGAGATGAACCGTGGTGGTTTTAGTGGCGTATACTGGACATTGCACAACCGGGAAGAGGGACTAGCCCTCTCCAACGGGTCCGGGAGTCCCTCACTCCCCTCCGAGTCACCGGAGGGGGTCAGTGCATAAAGCATTTCCACCACGTTATAAAAAAAAAAAAAAAAATGTTTATGTAAAATTAAACAAAATTCTATATTAAATAATTTTGATTAAAAATTTTTAATTGTACAAAAAACTTAATTCCTCAAAAAATTATTTGTTTCGAAGGATTCACTTGATAAATTAACTTTATTTACATTGGAAAGATAATAACGATCTATAATTGTTGAAAGAATATGCATAATCTCTGCAATTGTAAAAATTGCTAAACTGATATAATATTGCATGCTAATATTTCTAATTGATTTTACGTTTAACATTTTTCTCCCCCCTTTCCTCTCTCTCGATTTCTATCTTTCTCTTTTATTTCTTTCATTAAAGATTTTTATCTTTGTTTCCAATTTCTTATCTTTTAATCTTTCTATTTTTCCGTTTCTCTTATGCGTGAGTGTATGCGTATGTGTATATATTTCCTATATGCGTAAAAGAAATAGATTTATATGATAGACTGCGCGTTCCGTGAGAGAGATTGGAGTCAACACTAGACAGAGAGAGCAATAGCGTAAGTACTTATGTCTCTTTCTAACACGGAGGTAGTGGGGATGTGAAGAAGAGAAGTTGCTATGCGTCTCCATAACGATTTCCTTCCATACTCCTCCTCACTCTTTGTAGTGTGCGAGAGAGAATGAGCACTACTTACAGTCGATATCTACTATCTCTATCCTTTCGTCCCGGCTAGCCTGCGCCGGGATCAAAGGACGCCGCAGTCTATTGTCTATGGAAAGAAACGATAAAAAAAAGGGTATGACGGAAGTGGACAAGGAAGTGGAAAGGAAACGGAAGCTTTCTATATTCTTAGGCAGTTGCTTCTTCGCAGTGACACGGTGTGCATCGAAGAAACAGTGTTCCGCGAATAAAGTCTGAGAAGTATCGAAAGCTATGGAAAGACAAGGTAAATTTTTAAAATATTTTTGTATATGAAATATAAAAATATAAAGTAGATTCATTACAAAAATATATACAATTATTTTATAGCAAATAAAAGAAGAAGTCAGTTATGGCGATCACGTCAAAAAACCTAACAAAGACGGCGTGAAAGATTAAAACTTCTTTCTAATATAGAAAAGACGAGAGCTACTGCTCCTGACGAGGACAGAGATAATAAAAGGGCTCAGGATGATGTTCCTGATAAAGATAAAGCTGAGGGCGAGATTCGAGACGGAAATAAAAAATTTCGACTGAGAGAAACGTCTTCAATACAACCAACAACTTCAGCACAGCAACACACAGAGGTAACATATATAAGAAATCTATAATATATTTAAATAAATATTAATATTAAATAGAATGTGTCACAAAGCAAATACGCATGATGTCAAATGCCTGACCATACTGATTGCACTAATTCAGAGTGTATCTTTTTATTTCCAATGTGAAAGCATGTAGAAAGAGAAAGATATACTTTAAACTAGTGCAGTCATTATGGATAGATACTTCTGATGTCATATATACATACATCAATGTGCACATGTATACGTATATGAACATGCATATATAGTATTATTAAAGTCGTATATACGTATATGAACATGCATATTATATAGTATTATTAGAGTCCGGACGTTTGAGCTCGATTCCGGGTTGCGAGCGAAGAACTGCTGCATGCGAGTGAATCGGGTGCCCGCTAGAATGAGATAACAATAGCCGGCGCAACGCAATGACTGCCGACTGTGTCCGATCTATCCGAATACGCCGGCTATTGTTATCTCGTTCTAGCGGGCACCCGATTCACTCACACGCAGCGACTCAAGGCGCGTGACCCGAAATCGAGCCCGAACTCTAATTATTATGTGTGTATTTCATATCGGATTTTAAAGTAATATAAATTATATTACAAAATAAACATATTACAGATCATAATATGTACATTTTTATATAATTGTAAATACACAGTATATTCTAATTATTTTAAAAGAGAAACGAGTATTGTCTACTAATAAGTAATATTAATATGTAACAAATTCACTTTTTCCTCCAACAAATAATTATCAAAATTATAAATTAAATATTAAAGTTGCCAATTTTGCATAAATATTAAAAAAAAATATTAGAAAAATATTTTAAACATAAGTTTATTTACAACTTTGTGTTCAATTTTCAATTATATAATTTTTTCTATATGTAATATTCGTCTTTCTTATTTGTTTTAGCCTCAATTATCAGAGATACAAAAAATATATAGAGAATTACAAGAATTGCGAGCCGTGTATGCCGCTGACCAGGATCCACGGATTCAAAATCCAGCGCAGATTGGAAATACTCAACATTGAGGGAAGCAGAGGACGGGGAGGAGGACGTGGACGAGGACGCGGACGAGGAAGAGGTCGCGGGCGAGGAAGAGGTCGTGGGCGAGGACGTTATGGATATGTACATCATATCCATTACGGAAATGTATATATTCTTAAATAAAAATAATTAAAAATATAAAAAATGATATATGGCTCAAATATGTACTAGTCCCGTCCTCTAAAGGTTAAATTATAAGCTAAATAAAAATAAAAATAATTCACAATTAATTTTAAGGTTTTAGAATATATTGTAACTATTAAATACATAAAATTCAACTAGCTTTGTATTTAAAGAAATTGAAATTGTAAATTTGGAAAAAAGCTATTTATTTTGATGGCGTCTAAAAAAAGAAATTTATTTTAAATCGAATAAACACGAGAGATAGAAATTTTTAAACACTTCATTCCTCTGTTAGGGGAGGTTCCCCCTCTCGGAAGTACTCCAAACTGATGGAGGTTTCTTCTGAGAGGGATTGTTAATTTTTAAAACAAAAAAATTTCGGAGAATCGCGTAAATACGGGAGACAGAAAATTTTAAACACTTTATCCCTCTGTTAGGGGAGGTTCCCCCTCTCGGAAGTACTCCAAACTGATGGAGGTTTCTTCTGAGAGGGATTGTTAATTTTTAAAACAAAAAAATTTCGGAGAATCGCGTAAATACGGGAGATAGAAAATTTTTAAACACTTTATCCCTCTGTTAGGGGAGGTTCCCCCTCTCGGAAGTACTCCAAACTGATGGAGGTTTCTTTTGAGAGGGATTGTTAATTTTTAAAGCAAAAAAATTTCGGAGAATAGCGTAAACACGGGAGATATAAAATTCTCAAACTTATCATCCCTCTGTTAGGGGAGGTTCCTCCTCTCGAAAGTATTCCAAACTGATGGTGGTTTCTTTTGAGAGTGATTGTTAATTTTTAAAACAAAAAAATTTCGGAGAATCGCGTAAACACGGGAGATAGAAATTTTTAAACACTTCATCCCTCTGTTAGGGGAGGTTCCCCCTCTCGGAAGTACTCCAAACTGATGGAGGTTTCTTTTGAGAGGGATTGTTAATTTTTAAAGCAAAAAAATTTCGGAGAATCGCGTAAACACGGGAGATATAAAATTCTCAAACTTATCATCCTTCTGTTAGGGGAGGTTCCCCCTCTCGAAAGTATTCCAAACTGATGGTGGTTTCTTTTGAGAGTAATTGTTAATTTTTAAAACAAAAAAATTTCGGAGAATCGAGTAAACACGGGAGATAGAAATTTTTAAACACTTTATCCCTCTGTTAGGGGAGGGTCCCACTCTCGGAAGTACTCCAAACTGATGGAGGTTTCTTTTGAGAGGGATTGTTAATTTTTAAAGCAAAAAAATTTCGGAGAATCGCGTAAACACGGGAGATATAAAATTCTCAAACTTATCATCCCTCTGTTAGGGGAGGTTCCTCCTCTCGAAAATATTCCAAACTGATGGTGGTTTCTTTTGAGAGTGATTGTTAATTTTTAAAACAAAAAAATTTCGGAGAATCGCGTAAACACGGGAGATAGAAATTTTTAAACACTTCATCCCTCTGTTAGGGGAGGTTTCCCCTCTCGGAAGTACTCCAAACTGATGGAGGTTTCTTTTGAGAGAGATTGTTAATTTTTAAAGCAAAAAAATTTCGGTGAATCGCGTAAACACGGGAGATATAAAATTCTCAAACTTATCATCCCTCTGTTAGGGGAGGTTCCCCCTCTCGAAAGTATTCCAAACTGATGGTGGTTTTTTTTGAGAGTGATTGTTAATTTTTAAAACAAAAAAATTTCGGAGAATCGCGTAAATACGGGAGATAGAAATTTTTAAACACTTTATCCCTCTGTTAGGGGAGGTTCCCCCTCTCGGAAGTACTCCAAACTGATGGAGGTTTCTTCTGAGAGAGATTGTTAATTTTTAAAACAAAAAAATTTCGGAGAATCGCGTAAATACGGGAGATAGAAAATTTTTAAACACTTCATCCTTCTGTTAGGGGAGGTTCCCCCTCTCGGAAGTACTCCAAACTGATGGAGGTTTCTTTTGAAAGGGATTGTTAATTTTTAAAGCTAAAAAATTTCGGAGAATCGCGTAAACACGGGAGATATAAAATTCTCAAACTTATCATCCCTCTGTTAGGGGAGGTTCCCCCTCTCGAAAGTATTCCAAACTGATGGTGGTTTTTTTTGAGAGTAATTGTTAATTTTTAAAACAAAAAAATTTCGGAGAATCGCGTAAATACGGGAGATAGAAATTTTTAAACACTTTATCCCTCTGTTAGGGGAGGTTCCCCCTCTCGGAAGTACTCCAAACTGATGGAGGTTTCTTTTGAGAGAGATTGTTAATTTTTAAAGCAAAAAAATTTCGGAGAATCGCGTAAACACAGAAGATATTAATTTTTTTTACTTTTATCCACAGTTTAGGGGTAGTTTGGGGGCTGTATATTATTCTTTCTTTTCGTTTTTTTTGATAAAATTATGTATAAAAAATTGGCTGTTAACAGAATCTAAAAGATTTTTATTTTCGTTGCTTAGCAACGTTGCAAACTTCAAAGTCATGATTTTAATGCCATGATAATTCATAAAACATACAGGCGAAAAGAAAAAGGTCGACCTCCTTCAACGCGTCAATATACTATATTGCAACCCGGTACGTGGCAGCAAGTATTTACTGAGAAAATTTGGGAAAGTGTAAAACTGTCATGTGGATTTAATTTTAAACGACATAAATTAATCAGCAATGGAGAATCGGGATACGCGTATGGTTCATGCAAATGTGGCTCATTAATAAAATGCAATATTAATAATACAAATGAGCTAATTACAGAAATAAAATGTAAGTTTATTGAAGGAGAAAAAGAAGGACGCTGTGGAAAGCGATATTTAAGAAATCCGGTTAGACAAGCTGTTGTGAACGAATTAGAAGGGAAAAGTGGAATGAAATATAGAGTCGAAATGGCAGAAAAATTAATGCAAAGTCATGATAATATTGAACCTCCGCATTTATTTGACGCAAATGTTTTACGAGTTGCTAAACAAAACATTAAAGAAAAAAGTTATTTTGATAAGAATTCAATAAAGGCTTTAGAAATTATGCAGTTAGGTTCATTCAAGAATGTTATTCATAATATTGGTTTAAATCCATTTTTTGTACATTATTGGTCAAATTTTCAATTGGATGTATATAGAACATACACATTAGATGAGAAAGCTTGTATTTACTTTGATGCAACCGGAAGTATTATAAAAAAAATTAAAAGGCCTGATAAATCAAAGACTGGAAGTATATTTTTATACACACTGTGTAGTTAATTCTGAAAAAAGTGGACTTTTTCCAGTAACACAGATGTTGTCTGAAAGACATAACACAATTC
>NC_092360.1:16534703-16575978 GCF_030848805.1 Temnothorax longispinosus | reverse complement strand
ACAACACATATTTGCATAAACCATTTGTATTCATAGTCAAGTAATATCCATGTATAACTGTATACTTTGCAATAATCTTTAAAGTAATCTTAAAGCGGGGAGCACATTTCTGCATAACGCATGAGGGAATGAACCAATCAGAATCCTCCACTTTCATCGTGGAGATAGAAATAAGGACTCTGATTGGGTCATTTGCTTATGTTTATGCGTTATGCATTATGCACTATGCAAAAGTGTGCTTCCCCTCAACAATTTATCCACAGAATGCAGTGTAACATATTATCTACATCATAATATATAAATAATGTATGTAGCGTGCCTATTATCAACGTAATCTTACAAATGTATACATTGATAAGTAAAATTTGATAAAATTAAGTTTTCAATTTGGTAATTTATGTATATGTACACACATGAACGCACACACACACATTACACACACTACACACACACACACACACACACACCCACACCCACACCCACACCCACACCCACACCCACACCCACACCCACACCCACACCCACACCCACACCCCCACACCCACACCCACACGCACACGCACACGCACACGCACACGCACACGCACACGCACACGCACACACACACGCACGCACACACACACACACACACACACACACACACACACACACACACACACACACACACACACACACACACACACACACACACACACACACATATATATATATATATATATATATATATATATATATATACATATATATATAGGACTTCCGGTTCGGCGAGCGGAACGGGCGGTTGGCCCGGAGTTAAGAGGGTGAGTTAGGAGGTGATTTTCGGCAGAAGGAAGGTCGGGGGGATGGAGTAGTGTGGTGGAGGTGGTGGAGGAGGTACGGAGGAGGACGAGGAAGTGGAGGAGGCTCCGAGGAGGGTGCGGCTGGAGAATGGAGACTAAAAATCTCAAAGCAGATTTGGAGGTTAGGATGTGGAAAAGGTAGAGGAAGAGTCAGGGACGTGAGAGGGCGCGGCTGAAGCAGATGTGGATGGTGACCCGAAAAAAAATAATTTTGATTAATTATATATGATCATACATTATTGTTTATATGATCAGATCCGAAAATTGGCCAGATCTGACCATGCATGCTCATACAAAATTATATATAGACGGTCATATCTATTCATATTTGACCATTAAAATATAAAAATATAAAATTTATTTTTCTCGTTAAACATTATTTTATTGCCGAAAATCTTTATTATGTGCAAGTTTAATTAATTAAATTTATATTGTACTTGGAAAATTTGCTGACCACCGCTGGATTTGAACCTGGAACTCCTGGATCTTGAGTTAGTCACCTTACGTACTGTGCTACAACGTTAATTAATAAAGACGTTTCGTATTGTACTACATATGATACACTTATTGTTAGCAGTTGTACGGAAGGTGTCAGACATAGATACTGTATAGTTTTCTAACAATATAATTTAATTCTACAAAAATGTAACAAATAATTGGATTAAAAATTATATTTTCTCGTAGTTTTTTCCGTAGTAGTAGATTGTTTTGTGTGCCGCTGATTGATATTGGAACATGTGTTTTACCTGGGTTCATGCACTCGGGTCTTCTTGGGATAGTAAAACAACTTATTAAATTGTGGTTTGATAAAAAAGGTCCTTGGAATATAAAAAAAAAGAGTAAAAATATTGATAATTTTATCACAAGTATACGACCACTTCAATCATTTTGTCGATTACCAAGACCTTTAACATATTATCAATTTTATAATGGATCCAAAAATTACAATTTTTTGTTATTTTATTCTCTTATAGTTCTTATTGATCATTTGCCTAATGAATATTTTCAGCACTGGATGATGTTAGTTATAGCATTGTTTAATTTACTTCAAAATCAAATTACACAGTTTGATCTTAAACAATCAGATATTTTACTTAAATTATTTGTAAAACAATTTGAAAAACTGTACGGTGACAGAGAATTAACGTGTAATACTCATCAACTTATACATTTGACACTATGCGCCGAAAGATGGGGTCTATTATGGGCAACGTCAGCTTTTTCTTCGAGAATTATAACGGATTTATTGCAAAATGTGTGCATGGTAATAAACACTTAGGTCAAGAAATTGTCAATAATCTAGTTATTGCTCAAGGAGTACTAATTTTGAAAAGTCGTGCCATGGAACGGGAACGTAATGCTAATAATGTAATGTACAATGGAATATAAGATCAAAAAGCTATGAGCGCTTAGATAAATACATAACAAATATAGAATTCAATAATATTGAACGTCATTTGCTTACATACGAAGGTTTTGATACATATATATATCATATAATCATACATGAATTCATATACAGTCAGGTATGAGTCAGGCTTGATTATGTCTAATCATATATGAATCTGTACCTACTCATACGAATTAAAATATATTAGTCATATCAGCATAGAAATGGTCAGATCTAAATACACACAATTATATATAGATATATATATCTAGTAATATATAAATTTACATATAGTCAGGTGGGAATTCATATTAGCGAGTCATGATTAAATAGAATCATACATAGATTTAAATATAGTCATATATGAATTCATGTACAGTTTGGTATAAGTCAGGCTTGATTAGGTCTAATCATATATGAATCTGTACCTACTCATATGAATTAGAATATATTAGTCATATCAGTATAAGAATGGTCAAATCTAATCATTTATGGATCCATATATAATCATACAAGGAGCAAGATGTAAATATACATGATCATAAATATACTCATATATATTCATTTATGATTCTATACATAATCATATACAATTATATATAATTAGTCAAAATTATTTTTTCTCGGAGAAACCGAGACAGCGCTGGGTGTCGGACGCCGAACGGGTTGACACCAATGCGGGACGTCGAGACTAGGTGTTGCGGAACGCGCGTGACTGCGCGTGGCGCAGAGGAAAGCTGACAGAGTGACTGTGGATGGTGAGACCGAGACGGCGCTGCGTGCCAAATGCCGGGTGGATTGGCACCAATGCAGGACGTCGAAGCTAGTGTCGGCGGAGCGCGCATGACTACGCATGGCGAGGAGGAAAGCTGACGGTGGGAAGGACTGGAAGGCGGCTGCTGGTTGAAGATTGAGGAGGTGCAAGGGGGGTGGAGTGAGGGAGAAACGGTGGAGGAAAGGGGAGAAAAGTGCAACCCGAACCGGAAGGAAAGAAGTAGCGGAGTGACTGGCCGGGGGCGAGAGAGGAAGGCTACTAGTGGACGCAGGGAGAAGCAGGTGAGAGGGGACGGGGGAGAAATGAGGGAGGAAGGAAGGACGGGGTTTAGCGGTGGAAGAACGACGGACGGGGAGTGATCGAGGGGAGGAAGACCGGGGTTAAGAGTCAGAGATTGATAAGGAATTAATAAGGGTGGACAGAACGGGGGAGGATAAGAAGTAGAACGGGGGGTAGACACAAAAGTTACATGCAGCGAGAGCTGGGGCCCGAAGTAGCGGTGGCAGCAAAAAAGACAGGGCAGCATGGAGGGGAGTGGCGGAGGACCGAGACGGCGTCGGGTTCCAGATGCCGTGAGGGGTGGCACTGCGGCGGGACATTGAGACGACGGATAAAGAGGTGAGGGGTAAAGTGCGGAGAAAGTTGGTGGACAGAGCGGGGAAGGATAAGACGGAGAACGGGGGGCAGATGCAGAAGTTACATGCAGCGGGAGCTGGGGCCCGAGGTAGCGATAACAGCGAAGAATGACAGGACAGTATGGGGGGGAGTGGCGGAGAACCGAGACGGCGCCGGGTGCCAGATGCCGTAGGGGGTGGCACTGCGGCGGGACGTTGAGGCGACGGATAAAGAGGAGAGGGGTAAACTGCGGATAAAGCTGCGTGTTGTAACAAGTAGGAGAGTACAGGGAAAGGAGGACGGAAGGGCGGGAACCGAGAAAAGGGTGAAAGGAGAAGGAAGTGAGGGGGACAGGGAGGAGGTTAGGTTACCCCTGGGTTAACAGAGGCGAGAGTGATAAGGAGGCGGGGAGCGGAGAAGTTGGAGGGTAAAATCGTGTTAAATTTATTAGAGGGCGAGGAGGGGAGGGAGGAAAAAGAGTGTAAAGGGCCGTGGTCAGGTCGGGTTTGGAAGGAAGTATGATTGTAAAGGGTTGGGTACGTTCCTGGAAAACGCCAGTAGATTAAGTAGGGGAGAAGAAGGGTAAAATTTGTGTAAAATTCGTTAGAGGGCGTGGAGGGGAAAAAGGAAAAGAATGTAAAGAGCCGTAGGGACAGGTCGGGTTAGGAAGGGATATATTTTTTGTAAAGGGTTGGGTACGTCCCTGAAAAACGCCAGATGTAATGTAAGTTTATGAGAAAGAGGGAGTTACGTTGTAAAAAGTTTGGGATCGTTTCTTCGAAAAAAACGCCTTTCAAACCCTGCGGGGAAAAGAAATAAAGTTTACCTATTTATATATACATATATATATACATGTACATATGTATATATATATATATATATATATATATATATATATATACATGTGCATATATATATATATATATATATATACATGTACAGTCGCGGTCATTAATGCCTTCCACCTAAAGTCAGTCGCGTTTGGGGGCAGATAGTAGCTGAACGCGTCGCGTCTAGCGCTATTCGTGTTTCATGATTGTTGGGTCGGTAACGTCGTGGAGCACGGTCAACCGTGTCGTGGAGAGCTGTCAGTCACTGTCAGTTTGACAGCTGTGTGTTTGCGGAAGAGAGGTTAAGAACCACAAGGGATCGTCCAAAAGTATAAGGAGAGTATAAGAAATACAAGAACATGTTAATTATTTGAATGGTAAATAATTATTATACGACAAATTTATATTGATATATATAATTTCAGTTATCGCAGCTGAGGCATTAACAAAAAGATTATTGGCCGTATCGAGCCTTCCAGAGAATCGGAGTCATACGAATAGGAAGAAGAAGAAGAAAATTAGCTGGGACCGCTGCGCGCGCTTGTCCGCTTGTCGTTTTTCGCACGCTATACACCGCTTAACACCGCCTTGCAATCCGCACTTGCTTTTGCGCCCGCGATTCGCTTATCTTTTCGCTGCTATTGCCGTCCTCACTTTAGTGCGCGCTCACGGCTTTTTCCGCCTCTGGAAATAAATTAAAAACTTTGTACATAGTGTAAATATAGACTTTATTTTCCGCATTTTTGTGTACTTGCTGTTTCTTTACTTGTGGTCGTCTTCTACCTCGCGCTATCTCGCGCTATCTCGCGCTACCGCGCGCGCTCTCGAACAATCTACTTTATGTGTCTGTTCATAAATAGCCACAACAAGGCGACCTGAGAAATTTGAATTTAATAATTCCAGATAATGTTCTTGTTCCACATCTACAAAAGAACGTTCACATTGCAATATTATGCAAAAACAAAGTAAATTGTTCAAGATAAAAGCAAACTTAACCATTATTATTGATAATGCTTTTAGCATTTTCATTAGGTGCAGGTAAATCAGCATTTGATTGCGTAGTGGCAACGACAAGGTAAGGTTCAAGTGAAATATGGACAACGTCTCTGATTTCAATGGGCATGCCCATTATGTCACTTTCATGCAATACAGTATCGGATAAATCAAGCTTTTGTACTTCTATTTCTTCTTTATATTTAGCATATTTTTGACTGAACATAAATTGATGTCCTAATACGGGAATCAATTTCTCAATCAATTTTTCATTGAGATTAAAAAATACATGCTTGTTGATTGCATTTTCTGTAAATGAATGAAATAAAATAAAAATTTATTGCTGTATTTTAATAATAGTTTTAATTATATAATTTAGGTTAAGCAGAAAAAAAATGAACGCGTGGTCGCCACGCGCGTTAGAAGTGAAACTTCTGAAGGCAAGGGCTTTGCCATAACTTTTTGTGTCGTAAAATTCGTGTCGCAAAATTCATGTCGCAAAGATCGTGACGCTTTTTTGTGTCGCAAAATCGAACTTACTACCGCGCCAAAAGAAGAAAAGAAAATAGACGCTCAGGGTTAATAACAACTGTTGTGTTGAAACCAGAGTTGCAAAAGTGGTAATTAAAATATTTATTTAAAGAAGTTTCATTTCGTACGCCTATTGGTCGAATTTTTGTTACACTTTCCGTGTCGCACAATCGAACTTACTACCGTACGAAAGAAGTTTAATTTTGTACGCCTATTGGTCAAATTTTCGTTACACTTTTCATGTCGCATAATCGAACTTACTACCGCCAGAAGAAGAACCGTCTCGCCAACGCCGTACGCCTATTGGTCAAATTTTCGTTACACTTTTCGTGTCGTACAATCGAACTTACTACTGTACCAAAGAAGTTTCATTTCGTACGCCTATTGGTCGAATTTTCGTTACACTTTCCGTGTCGCACAATCGAACTTACTACCGTACCAAAGAAGTTTCACTTCCGTTACACTTTTTCGTGTTGCGAATCGAATTCACTACCGTGCCTAAAGAAGTTTTACTTCAAAAATATGTATTGTTTTAATGAAAAAGATTATTGGAGGATTCACACTGCGTCCGATGTTTGACGTACGACGATCCGACATCCAATAAGAAATTTTTGTCTCTAATAATAAATTCTGTTATTGGATATCGGATCGTCGTACGTCGAACATCGGACGCAGTGTGAATCCTCCATATAACCTCGATTATAATAACCAAATTTTTCACTTACGCTCAAAATTGGAGATCAAAAATCCCAAGTTCCACTGCTTCAGAAGATTTTTCACGAAGTCATCTGCTATGCCGGCGAGAAGCGAGCAAAAGAGCGAAAAAAAGAGGAAGAAAAGGAACTCGCTCGATGCACCGTTGCGTTCATCGACGCGTCTCGCGAACGGACGATGATCAGGTAAGGTAAACGTCCCAATAGCCGGACATCTAACAATGCTAGTTCGATTTTGTTTAATTTTCATAAGTGCTCACGAGTTTTAATAGTTTAATTATGTATCCAAATGAAAGATGGGATATAAGAGCTTACTATTAACGCATAAAAGACATGAAAAGTATTTAAATTATTGTAATAATAATAAAAATTGTAAAGCGTACAAATGTACCAGTATCCGGACGCGAGGAAATGCTTGTCCCGATTACTAAACTTCTTCGACCCAATATCCGGACACGATAATCATCCAAATAAAATGAAATAATTTTTAACGATTTTGTAGTACTTAATAACTATAATTTATTTGTAAATCTTTCCATAAATTATATATTTAAGAATATAATTGGTAAATGTTTAGTATAACGCTCTCTCCTCCGATTTTCTTAAAACTTTGTAAAATTGTTTATTTCTATGTGTAAAAAACATTCTAAGAAGGAAAATCGTCGCTCAGGTCTCGTTTTTTAAATATTTAATTTTAAAGTTTTGATGTCGGTAAGGTAGGAAACTTTATTTCGTCATGGGACTAGCGACTGTTGCGCATCCCTAGCGGCCCCGAACAGAACTCTTCAAGTCGTGTATAAACACAGTCGCTACCTATGACAATTTGTTACTACTATTACTCATTAACGGTGCCATTTAGGTTAAGATTGTGAAATACTGTACGTGGCCAAAATTGATAAATTGTGATTTCTGTTAAAGCAGGGCACACGCACACGCACGCACGCGCACACACCACACACACGCACGCACGCGCACACACACACACACACACACACACACACACACACACACACACACACACACACACACACACACACACACACACACACACGTGTGTATGCCCTGCTTTATAGAAGTTGTAATTTTCGTTAAAGCAGGGCACACACACAGACGTGTGTATGTCCTGCTTTATAGAAGTTGTGATTTTCGTTAAAGCAGGGCACACACACACGTGTGTATGCTCTGCTTTATAGAAGTTGTGATTTTCGTTAAAGCAGGGCACACACACACACGTGTGTATGCTCTGCTTTATAGAAGTTGTAATTTTCGTTAAAGCAGGGCACACACACACGTGTGTATGCTCTGCTTTATAGAAGTTGTGATTTTCGTTAAAGCAGGGCACACACACACGTGTGTATGCTCTGCTTTATAGAAGTTGTGATTTTTGTTAAAGCAGATATTTTGCATTTAATTAGCAGGCAGTTGTTACGTGACCTTCTTCACTTCTATTTTGCTGCACCGTTAATGATGTTCAATTATTCAATTGAGCAAATTAATAAAAATCCCTGGCTTGGTATTCAAGACGTAGTTGGTGATGCTAATTTGTGGCCAAAATTTATACGCAAAATGTTTTGGGAGAAACGATTGACAGATCATAATCGTATGATTATAGTTAATTTTGCATATTTAAATGCTATTTCGGAAGACTTTTTACACGAAATATTATCTTTCACTTTAAAAGAAGCCTATACAAAAAATCGGAAACGTGAGATAAAAGATAGATTTTCGTATTTAAATTATGAGGTAATTTTATTAATCTTAATTAACAAATTAATTAAATTATATTTATTAAATATTTTTCAAAATTTTTAGGAATTTGGCCATGAACGACGTAGCCGTGTTTACAGCTATAATGTATATTTTAAGGAAATGTTGGATTTAAACTTTAATCCATATAAAAAGAATTAAAAAGGTACAAATTTTAAATTACAAATTATTTTCTGCTTTAAATATATAAAAAAATTATTTTATTGTGTTTTTAACTATAGCAGAGAACATTTTTTTATTTTTAGGAATTTATTTCGGTTGGAGATTATAATTTGTTAATAACACAGAAGAAAATAATATATGCGTTTATAAGTAAAGAAAATAATTGTATTGTTACAATGTTATTGAAGTTGGAGAATATAACTCGCCAATTATTTTAAAAAATTGTACAATACGTTCATTAAAATTAAATTTTCTTTTAAAAATAAATTCTGCTAAATATCCAATTAAATGTATTTCCTTCGTACCATATCTTGGGATATTTGATCGTACCTCACGCCAAAATCGCTCGATATTTTGCGTATGTGCACCTAAGTTTAAAAATATTTTTTAATTTAACATTACTATCTATTAATATTACTATTATTTTATATTTAAAATTTTGTACCGGTATCTGGATCGACAAAATGTAATGAATGGTTCACGGTATAATGTTTGAAATCTTCTTTTTCCAAACATTTGTACGCTTTCCAGCAATCCGACATTATAACTGTTCCCGGTAATATCCATTCTTTAATAACACTTATTAGTGTTTCTGTGGTTCTGTCAACAACAGGTACTATAAACATTTTTCCGCTATTTCTTTCATATCCCCCAAACATTTATTTTCCATCGATAAGTCGTCCTCTGTTATATTTTCTTTTTCCGATCTTTGCTTCGTCAATTTCTACAATTACTCCTTCACCTCCAATTTTTTCAGAATGGGACTCAACCCAATAAATGCATACCTAATAATAATTAGTATTTAAAATAATTATAAATGGTTACAAATATTATTGATTTTATGATAGGAATAATAAAAATTATTATATTACTTTGCGACAAAAACTTTGCCAATCAACTACTGTCCGACTAGACAGATCTAATTCATTTTTTTTTAAATCCTGTCGTGGCGGTTTTAACATTATAAAATATGCCACAAATATACAAATGTTTTCAATGGACATTTTACTTTTAGAAAACCAAGTATTTTTTCGGACACTTTGTCGAAATTGACATTTCACTTTTTTCTTTTTCTTATGAGAGTCAGTTACACAATATGATTTTGTGCATTTAAACTCTAAATTATCAATATCTAAGTTAATAATGTTTCCACAAATTTCACATTTTAAATTTTCGTTTATAACATTAACTTGTATTAAAAAATTAATTAAACTTTGTTTTTTACTTGTTAACGCTAAAAATTCGTGTAACTTCATTTATTTTAACCTAAATAGCACCGTTAACGAGTATGCGGACAACTTAATTTGTGAATATAGTAAAAAATGAAGTTGCGCAGTGTTTGAAAATTATCATTTCCTACCTTACCGACATCAAAACTTTGAAATTAAATATTTAAAAAACGAGACCTGAGCGACGATTTTCCTTCTCAGAATGTTCTTTACACATAGAAATAAACAATTTCACAAAGTTTTAAGAAAATCGGAGGGGAGAGCGTTATACTAAACATTTACCATATAATTTTTTTATAATAATTTTACAAAGTAAAATTCTTTTTCTTTTCTTCTATAATTAATTTTTTCGCAGATTGTTTCGCAGCCTTTTTTTGCTGCGCAGCTTTTCTTTTCTCTTGATTTTTTACTCTTTCTAATTCTTTTCTTGCCTTTTCTTCTTCTTTCTTGAAATGATAAGCCTGCCACTCATCTGATGTAGCCACAGTAGGTATTTTTTCAGTTTTCTTTTTCTTTATATTTTTAGATATTTTTTCTGGCCACAATAAAGTATGGCATGCCGTTTTACTTTTTAATAGCATAAATAAAATTATACTCAATATAAAAGTTTCAAAAAATAATTGTCTTCAGAAAAATTGCGATTCTTAATAATGAATTAAAATTATGTCTAGACATAATAAAAATTGACGAATTAAAATTATGTCTAGACATAATAAAAATGAATTAAAATTATGTCTAGACATAATTTTAATTCATCCAATTTTTATTATGTCTAGACATAATAAAAATGGGTTGAATTAAAATTATGTGTACACATAATTTTAATTTATTATATTTTTA
Organism: Temnothorax longispinosus; assembly: GCF_030848805.1. Lineage (NCBI taxonomy): Eukaryota > Metazoa > Arthropoda > Insecta > Hymenoptera > Formicidae > Temnothorax > Temnothorax longispinosus. The sequence continues at coordinate 16,565,294 of NC_092360.1, read as the reverse complement.
GATATTTTTTCTGGCCACAATAAAGTATGGCATGCCGTTTTACTTTTTAATAGCATAAATAAAATTATACTCAATATAAAAGTTTCAAAAAATAATTGTCTTCAGAAAAATTGCGATTCTTAATAATGAATTAAAATTATGTCTAGACATAATAAAAATTGACGAATTAAAATTATGTCTAGACATAATAAAAATGGGTTGAATTAAAATTATGTGTACACATTATTATTTCATTTATTATGTGTACACATTATTATCACATTTATTATGTCTAGACATAATAAAAATGAATTAAAATTATGTGTACTGTGACGTTGCGGCTCGCCGCATCGTCGCGGCGCCCCGCCGCCGTCACAAGACGCGGAATTTCGCGCCCAGGGACGGACCAGGGAGGCAACGGCGAGATCTCCAGGGGTCGTATTTAATCGCGTTTCCGCATTCTGATTACTTTCTTTTGTTTTTTATGCAATGTAATACGCGCGGCACCTCACCCACACCACGGCAAACCTTCGAGGGAGTATTTGGCGAAGGAAATCAAGGACGATCGATAACCAAGGAGGGGTGGCAAACGCGGAAGCAGCAGAGATCGCGGGCTGGCGAGAGCAACGCGGCAGGCGGGCGGCACATGCGGCAGCGACGGACGAGGCCGCCGATAGCGGGGCCCCGAGCGCTGGGTAAACACCCCGCTTCAGCAAATGATCTCCACAAAACATCGACCTACGGGGTGACTGATCACCGCCCCAGGGTCAAGCCGGAGGCACACCGGCGAGAACCGAGTTCCGTCCGCCGCTAAGGACCAAAATTTGAGGAGTCGCACGCCGCCGAGGGACCGTTGCCCACCCCCGAAGGATCTCGTATCGACAGCACTGCGCCGGGACACCGCGGGCTTGCAAGCTTGCGCCCGATTGGCTCGCGCGCCCCTCAGGAAGGGGTACCGTATCGATTCCGCAATCGAGCGGGTCTAGCGTTTTCACTCTCTGGTCGTCCGTCGGCACGATACGTTTTGTAAGATACGCGATAGCCACCCCGAGTCGGGTATTTCGATAATTGTCGGGCGGATCGAGGATCGTTGGAGGAAGGTGACGGCGAGGAGCCCAGGAGGAGGCATATCACCGGTGAGGTTGCCCGTAAATCGCGTTATGTAAAGCCACGACACCGCCCTCCGGTGCACGCTCTCGCTCGGGATAACGCATGTTAAGATCGAGTGTAATTTCGCGATCGATAACGAGAGCGAAGGGCCTCGGGATGGTATCGTGGCCGCGGAACCGTGGTACGAGCGTTATGGCGAATCCCTGGAGATCGCGATAGGCGTTAATGAGTTCGATATCGCGAGTATACTGCGTTGTCCTCGCGACCTTGGGGTACGGCCGCATACGGGCCGGTATTTCGTCAATTGCGTTACCGTTTCTTCGCGTCGGGAAATTCTTTTGTTCGAGCGTTGGTGTTAGCGTATCGATTTGTGTTCGGATCTCGTTATTACGGGTGATAATTGTGCTCTCGCGTTGAGAAACTTGCGTCCGGTAGTAATCGCGTTACGTCCTATGGCGTCCCGGCTCGTGATAATCTCGAATTTGTGCGTTGGAATGTCGATGGCATTGTTAATCGCGGTCGAATGTCGTTCCCGCCGATTGATTAATTATGTTAGACTTGTATTCGCGTTAAGAAATTACCGGCGTTCACACGCTTCGTGCGTTTAGATGTTACTCGCGTAGTTCTTCCTGGCGTTCCGTGGTTATTCGACGCGTACTTCGAGTCAAAGGTGGTGTGGCCTTCTCCACACCTGGCGCCCAACATTAGTAGCGATATCGCGACTTGCTTGGTTAAATGACTCGGCGCCTCCCCGTTGCGCCCGAGCCGAATATCTCGCGTTAAGTTAAGATATTGCGACAGAGTTTTCGTACGGTTTTCGACTCGAATTATTCACTGTGTGAGAATAGAGCCTTCAGCGTGTTTATTAGAGACTCAATTTCTTGATTTGTTTATTGAATTTATTTTCTCGACAACCAGTACTCAATAAATGTTATTTTCTTTGTTATCTGACTGAGTATGAAATTACCGTGTCACCCCGCCGAAAATCGCGCTGCCCTTCATTAACCCCGCCCGTGATTAGGTCAAGCTAGCCGATTCCACGCACCTCCACACTTCGTTTTGCGTCTCGTTTAGGTTTTCGCGATTTCGTGGACGCGAATGTACGCGTCTGGCGCCCAACATTTGGAACATTTCGTGGAGTATCGGAGGTGCGAGGAAATCACTGGAGAGGCCAACCATCCCGCTCTCCTAAGTCCTTTTGATCCGGCACACGTCCCGGAGCGGTCCGGGAGTGTAAAAAGTCGTGACAGTACACATAATTTTAATTTATTCAATTTTTATTATGTCTAGACATAATAAAAATTGGATGAATTAAAATTATCTGTACACAAAAATAAAAACAAATTTTTATTATGTCTAGACATAATTTTAATTCATCTAATTTTTATTATGTCTAGACATAATTAAAATTGAGAATTAAAATTATGTTATGACATAATTTTAATGCATCGAATGAAAATGATGTTTAAACACATATTTCTTTTAAATTTTGAATTAAAATTATGTCTAGACATAATAAAAATTGGATGAATTAAAATTATGTCTAGACATAATAAAAATTGGATGAATTAAAATTACGTCTGACATAAAAATAAATCCGCATTTTTATTATGTGTACACATAATTTTAATTCATACAATTTTTATTATGTCTACACATAAATTTAATTCAGCCAATTTTTATTATAATTCCGCATTTTTATTATGTGTACACATAATTTTAATTCATACAATTTTTATTATGTGTACACATAATAAAAATGCGGAATTATTTTTATGTCAGACATAATTTTAATTCATCCAATTTTTATTATGTGTACACATAATTTTAATTCATCCCATTTTCATTATGTCTAGACATAATAAAAATGAATTAAAATTATGTGTACACATAATTATGTGTACACATAATTTTAATTCAGCCAATTTTTATTATGTCTAGACATAATTTTAATTCTGCCGCTAGGGAATTTTTAAGTCGATTCTTATGAATCAAGCTTTAATTCGATGTCTAGGTATCCCAGGTTGCCGATGACGAGGTCCAGATAGTGCGCTTCATAGTTTTCGGTATCCAGGTGTAATCGTACGTTGAATTCGATGTCTACGTGTCCCAGGTTGCTGATGACGAGGTCCAGATAGCGCGCTCCGTAGTTTTCGGTGTCTAGGTGTATTAATACCTTGAATTCGATGTCCACGTGTCCCAGGTTGCCGATGACGAGGTCCAGATAGCGCGCTCCGTAGTTTTCGGTGTCTAGGTGTATTGATACCTTGAATTCGATGTCCACGTGTCCCAGGTTGCCGATGACAAGGTCCACATAGTGCGCTCCGTAGTTTTCGGTGTCTACGTGTATTAATACCTTGAATTCGATGTCCACGTGTCCCAGGTTGTCGATGACGAGGTCCAGATAGCGCGCTCTGTAGTTTTCGGTGTCTAGGTGTATTAATACCTTGAATTCGATGTCCACGTGTCCCAGGTTGTCGATGACGAGGTCCAGATAGCGTGCTCCGTAGTTTTTGTTGTCTAGGTGTATTGATACCTTGAATTCGATGTCCACGTGTCCCAGGTTGTCGATGACGAGGTCCAGATAGCGCGCTCCGTAGTTTTCGGTGTCTAGGTGTATTGATACCTTGAATTCGATGTCCACGTGTCCTAGGTTGCCGATGACGAGGTCCACATAGTGCGCTCCATAGTTTTTGGTGTCCAGGTGTAATCGTACGTTGAATTCAATGTTTAGGTGTCCCAGGTTGCCGATGACGAGGTCCACATAGTGCGCTCTATAGTTTTCGGTGTCCAGGGGTAATAATACGTTGAATTTGATGTCTAGGTGTCCCAGGTTGCCGATGACGAGGTCCAGATAGCGCGCTTCGTATTTTTCGGTGTCTAGGTGTATTGATACCTTGAATTCGATGTTCACGTGTCCCAGGTTGCCGATGACGAATCAACATCGAATTCAACGTATGATTACACCTGGACACCGAAAACTATGAAGCGCACTATCTGGAACCCGTCATCGGCAACCTGGGACACGTGGACATCGAATTCAAGGTATTAATACACGTAGACACCGGAAACTACGGAGCGCACTATGTGGACCTCGTCATCGGCAACCTGGGACACCTAGACATTGAATTTAACGTACGATTACACCTGGACAACAAAAACTATGAAGCGCACTATGTGGACTTCGTCATCGGCAACCTGGGACACGTGGACATCGAATTCAAGGTATCAATACACCTAGACACCAAAAAATACGAAGCGCGCTATCTGGACCTCGTCATCGGCAACCTGGGACACGTGGATATCGAATTCAAGGTATTAATACACCTAGACACCGAAAACTACAGAGCGCGCTATCTGGACCTCGTCATCGACAACCTGGGACACGTGAACATCGAATTCAAGGTATTAATACACCTAGACACCAAAAACTACGGAGCGCGCTATCTGGACCTCGTCATCGGCAACCTGGGACACGTGGACATCGAATTCAAGGTATTAATACACGTAGACACCGAAAACTACGAAGCGCACTATGTGGACCTCGTCATCGGCAACCTGGGACACGTGGACATCGAATTCAAGGTATTAATACACGTAGACACCGAAAACTACGGAGCGCACTATGTGGACCTTGTCATCGGCAACCTGGGACACGTGGACATCGAATTCAAGGTATTAATACACCTAGACACCGAAAACTACGAAGCGCACTATGTGGACCTCGTCATCGGCAACCTGGGACACGTGGACATCGAATTCAAGGTATTAATACACGTAGACACCGAAAACTACGGAGCGCACTATGTGGACCTTGTCATCGGCAACCTGGGACACGTGGACATCGAATTCAAGGTATCAATACACCTAGACACCGAAAACTACGGAGCGCGCTATCTGGACCTCGTCATCGGCAACCTGGGACACGTGGACATCGAATTCAAGGTATTAATACACCTAGACACCGAAAACTACGGAGCGCGCTATCTGGACCTCGTCATCGGCAACCTGGGACACGTTGACATCGAATTCAACGTACGATTACACCTGGATACCGAAAACTATGAAGCGCACTATCTGGACCTCGTCATCGGCAACCTGGGATACCTAGACATCGAATTAAAGCTTGATTCATAAGAATCGACTTAAAAATTCCCTAGCGGCAGAATTAAAATTATGTCTAGACATAATAAAAATTGGCTGAATTAAAATTATGTGTACACATAATTTTAATTCATTTTTATTATGTCTAGACATAATAAAAATGGGATGAATTAAAATTATGTGTACACATAATAAAAATTGGATGAATTAAAATTATGTCTGACATAAAAATAATTCCGCATTTTTATTATGTGTACGCATAATTTTAATTCATTTTTATTATGTCTAGACATAATAAAAATGGGATGAATTAAAATTATGTGTACACATAATAAAAATTGGATGAATTAAAATTATGTCTGACATAAAAATAATTCCGCATTTTTATTATGTGTACACATAATTTTAATTCATTTTTATTATGTCTAGACATAATAAAAATTGGCTGAATTAAAATTATGTGTACACATAATAAAAATTGTATGAATTAAAATTATGTGTACACATAATAAAAATTGTGTGAATTAAAATTATGTGTACACATAATAAAAATTGTATGAATTAAAATTATGTGTACACATAATAAAAATGCGGAATTATAATAAAAATTGGCTGAATTAAAATTATGTGTAGACATAATAAAATTGTATGAATTAAAATTATGTGTACACATAATAAAAATGCGGATTTATTTTTATGTCAGACATAATTTTAATTCATCCAATTTTTATTATGTCTAGACATAATTTTAATTCATCCAATTTTTATTATGTCAAGACATAATTTTAATTCATACAATTTTTATTCTTTCTAATAAAAATTGGATGAATTAAAATTATGTGGGTATAATTAAAATTCAAAGTTTGATCATCTAAACATTTATGTATTTAGATAAAATTTTTATTCGTTGAATTAAAATTATGCCTTGACATAATTTTAATTCTGAATTTTAATTATGTCTTGACATAATAATAATTGTAGGATTAAAAATTATGTCCTGCTATAATAAAAATCTGGTTTTATTTTTATACACGTTGTGCGTTGTATTTGAGCATAATTTTAATTTAGTAAATTAAATAATGTCAGGATGCGTAATACAAATTTTAAATTATTTTTATATTTGGACAGAATTTTTATTCGGTAAATTATTGTGTCGAAACATAAATTTAGTTTACCGCATTATTGACTCAACATGATAATATTTTAAAGAAATACTATTTATCTAAACCTTCTTAAGCTTTAAATAAGAAAAGTGGGTAATACGGAAATAGTCTTTTATAAAAATAAGGTAAATAAATTTTTTCCTTTACTAAGAATGGTTTTATAAAGTGATTTACTTTCATAATGTAACGCAAAAATAAAATGCTTCTAAATTTAAATAACTGATGTCATAATAAAAATTGACACGCTTAAATTGTGGAAGCATGTAAATTACAAAATTTAAAAATGTGATTTATTCTGTACATTTTAAATAATGCACGCCTTCAATGTGTTCCTACGAAATTGCATTCAATTTTTCAAAATTTTGCAAAGTGAAAGATTTAATTATGTTAAGACATAATAAAAATGCATTATAATTATGTCTACACAAGAATAATGCTACATTTCTTTATAAAACGCTGTGAAACGCCGTTTTATTTTTCAGTAGCATAAATATAGTAATATTTTACTTGATATAAACGTTTCAAAAAATAATTGTTTGAAAAAAATTGCAATTCTTATTCATGAATTAAAATTATGTCTAGACATAATTTTAATTCATCCCATTTTTATTATGTCTAGACATAATAAAAATGAATTAAAATTATGTGTACACATAATTGTAATTCAGCCAATTTTTATTATGTCTAGACATAATTTTAATTCATTAATAAGAATCGCGATTTTTCTTAAGACAATTATTATTCTATCTTTTGTATTGAATGGAATATTTATTATGTTATTAAAAAGTAAAACGGCTCGCCTTATCTATTTTTATTATGTTATGACATAATTTTAATTGGATGAATTAAAATTATGTCTAGACATAATAAAAATTGGACGAATTAAAATTATGTCTAGACATAATAAAAATTAGATAAATTAAAATTATGTCTTGACATAAAAATAATACCGAATTTTTATTATGTGTAGACATGATTTTAATTCGTCCAATTTTTATTATGTCTAGACATAATTTTAATTCATTAATAAAAATCGCAATTTTTCTTAGACAATTATTTTTCGAAACTTTTATATCGAGTACAATATTATTTATGCTATTGAAAAGTAAAACGGTGTGCCATCCAATTTTCGTCAAATTTTACTTTGACGAATTAAAATTATGTCTAGACATAATTTTAATTAATTATTTTTATGCCTAGACATAATAATAATGTTTCTAAACCATTTTTCTCTTTATTGTAAATTGGAGAATTAGTTTTTATTTGTATACTAAAAATGTTTGCTATTAAAAAGTAAAACGGCATGCCATAATAAAGCTTTTTGAAATGGTGAAGGAACCGTTTCTCTCAAATCATTATTCTCTAGATCATGATCTGTATATCAGGAGTTAATCAAAAGGAATAAATCAAAAGTTAAAAGGATACTCTTAATGATATTATCGTATAAAGTAACTTGCCTTCATTCAATTTGGAGTTATTACTCTGTAAATTACTGTTTATTTTGGAGTTGCCATTCTGTAAATTACTGTTTATTTCAGAGTTACCATTCTGTAAATTGCTATTTATTTCAGAGTTGCCATTCTGTAAATTGTTATTTACTTCGGAGTTGCTATTCTGTGTATTATTGTTTGGTTCATGTACTGTAATTATGTATGAAAGTACTTTATTTGCCCCTAAGGGGCCTTAAAGGGCGTTTTTAAAGAACGTACCCAAACCTTTACAATCTCCTACTCTTCTTTCTTTTCTCACAAACCATTGGCGTTTTTCAGGAACGTACCCAAACCTTTACAATATTTACATCTTATATCTAACTTAATTCTAACTTAATTCTAACTTAATTCTAAGGTTGGACTTCCGTTTCCTTTGCTTCCTTTCTTTCATATTTTTCTCTCATACGTCTCAATCACACTGCTCTCTCTTCTATCACTTCCCTTCTCCTCCCTTCCTCTCGTCGCATTTCCTCTATCGCTTTCATCCATTTCTCTCCTTCTCCTCCCTCTCCTAGTAAATTCTCCACCACATCCTGCCACCCCTCTTCATCCCATTTCTCCCATCTTGTACATTCCTCCCATATGTGTTCCCAAGTTTCTTCCTCCCTCTCGCATATCCTGCACCTTCTATTCTCCTCTTTTTCCCAATACAGTCCTTCCCTAATTTCATTACCGAGTCTGAACCTCGCGACCCTACTCCACCTTTCTTCCTCCCAGTTTTTCTCTAAGTATCCTGGAATCCCGTCCTTCCTTATGAATTTATACCACCTGTTGTATTTCGAGTCTACGATTTTTTCCATCCTTTCTTGTTTTTGCTTTGCCTTCTCTCTGCTCTCCAGATTTTCCACTTCTAACTCTTCCTCCTCTTCAACTCTCACCCCCAGCTCTTCCAGATAACTTTTTCTTTCTTGTTCCCACTTTCCTATTATCTTCCCCTTTTTCCATCTTTCTTTCATTTCCTCTAGGCATTTCCTCGCTATTCCCCCTCCGTTACATTCCTCTAACTTCTTCTCGAACTTCTAAGCTCTCTTGCTCGCCCTGCCTCTCATCTTCTCTCTCTCCACTTCATCTCTCACCATATATCCGGGTGTCCTCCAGTTTAGCCCAAATATCCATCTGATATATCTCTCGTGTATACTTTCTACCTCCACCCTTTCCTTCCACCCCCACACTTCTGCCCCGTATCCTATCACTGTCCATATCAGAGTATCATACAGCCAGATCCTTCTTCTCCAGTCCTTTTTCCACATTCTTTTCCCTATCCCCCACACTTCCCTCATTACTCTCGCCGCCTTCCTTCTTCTCTCTCTGATATGTGCCTCTTGTCCCTCATTTTCCTTCAGCGTATATCCAAGATATTTAAATTCCTTAACTTCTTCTAGTTTCTTTCCTTTCCATCTCCAATCATACTTCCTCTTCCTTCCTCCTCCTTTTCTGAATCTCATTAACTTTGATTTCTCTATGCTCAATATTAGTCCCTTCTTGTCCAGGTATCCCTCTAGCCTGCTTATCATCGATCTCATGTCCTGTTCTTCTTCCGCCATCAGTGCTATATTATCCGCATACATTAACGTGTAAATCTTTCCCCCTCTCAGCTTCACACCTCCCCATCCTCCTTTCTTCATGTAATCTTCCAGGTCCGCGATCAATATGTTAAAAAGTATCGGGCTCAATGGACACCCTTGTCTCACGCCCTTCGCCATCCAGAATGCACCTCCACACTCTCTTCCTATTCTTACCCTACTCTTCGTTTCTCTCAATACCTCTTTAACCCTGTCTATTAAACCCTGCCTCACTCCCCTCTCTGTCATCGCCCTAATTAGTACTTCCTTGTCCACTGAGTCGAAGGCCGCCTTCAAATCTATGGAAAATACTGTCATCTTTCCTTTCTCCTTACCCAATTGTCTATTTACCAGATAATTCAGCGCGAATATCTGGTCCATCGTTCCCATCCCTTTTCTGAATCCTGCCTGGTTATCTGGAATCAAATTCTTTGTCTCGACCTCCTTCCTTAACCTTTCTGCCAGTATCGCTGTGTATATCTTGTACATTGATGACATTATTGTTATTCCTCTATAATCCTTCACCCTTCGTCCTTCTCCTTTTTTAATTATTGGGACTATTTCTCCTTCCTTCCATTGTTCCGGCCAGCCTTCCCCTCTCCAAACTTTTTTACAGATTTCCCATATCCATTTCTCCATTTCTTCTCCCCCAAATTTCCACGCCTCGTTCGGAATCCCGTCATTTCCTATTGCCTTTCTTGCTTTTACCTTCTTTATTACACTTCTTACCTCCTCCAACTCTATCTCCTCTTCTTTTTGTCTGTTCCCTCCCCCTTCTCCTTTCACTACCCTATTCTCCATCCCACCCATTAGTTCCATGAAGTACTCCTTCCATTCTTCCATCTTTATCTCTTCATTTATCCTTTTCCTTCTTTTTCTTACTCTGCCTATCAACTCCCATACCTTTCCTTCCGTTTTCGCTTCCCCTATTTCTCTTATCATCCTTTCCTTCTCCTCTTTCTTCTTTCTTTTACACATTTCTCTGTACTCCTTTCTCTCCTCTCTGTACCTTTCCACTTCTCCTCTTCCTTTCTTCCATTTTCTCAGTTCTTTCCTCACCTCTCTTTTCTTCTCCTTACATTCTTTGTCTCACCATCCTCTTCCATTCTTCTTCTCCCTTCTTCCTCCTTCATTTTCGTTCTCCTCTATTACTTTTCTTATCCTTGAGATTCCTACTTCTATCTCCTCTTGTATTTCTCCTTTTCCTCCCTTTATCGTTCCTAATCTCTCTTTAAATTGCGTTCTTCCCCCCTCGCTCCATATTCCTCTTCTTCTTACTCTTTCTCCTTCCTTTTTTCTCTGATCTTTCTCAAGTTTACCCCTCATCCATATTGTTATTGGGTGGTGATCTGAATCCACTCTTTCTCCTACCTCCAGTCTTTCCACCCTTTCTCTAACCTCCTCCTCCCCTATCACGTAGTCTATAATTGTCTCGCCTCTCCCTCCTGTGTACGTAAATTCACCCTCCTCATCTCCCTTCACGCCTCCATTTAGTATCATCCAATCTTTTTCCTCTATGAATTCCAATAGCTTTCTTCCGTCCCTATTTATTTTCTTGTTTTTTGATCTTCTCCCTCCACCTTCCACTCTTTCCTCTTCCCAACCTCCTTCCTCCCCCGTTCTCGCATTGAAATCCCCACCTATTATAGTCCTTACTCCCTTTTCTCCCTCCTCCGTCTTATCCTTCAGGCTCTCTAGCTTCCTGTCTATATCATTATTTACATAAAGCCCTATTATTCTCCATATTTCCTCTCCTATCCTTATCTTACATTCGATCTTACCTTCCTCTTACTCCAACTTTCTTTCTTCCTTTATTTCTTCTATTCTCTTCCGTATTCCTAACAGCATACCCCCACTCGCTCTTCCTTTCTTGTTCTTCCGGTTCTATCTGTACTCTCCATTTGTATTCTCTTGGGATCTTCTCTTTCATCTTTTCCCACCCCCTCTCATCTAACCATGTCTCCATCATTATCACTACTCCCATTCCTTTATCGTTTCCCAGAATTCTTTATCCTTGTTTGCTATGCCCGCCACATTCCAGAAAGCCACCTTCCACATTTTCTCCTCCCTCCTGCTTTTCCTTTTCTCTCTCTCTCTCCATTTTCGGTATCCTCCTCTCCATTTCTTCCTCCTAAGTTCTCTTCCTCATTCTCCTTTTTACCTTCTTTGTCCTTCTCATCTCCCTCTTCCATGTTACTTCCATCTTCTTCCTCTTTTAGTTTTCTCCTTTTTCTTTCCACACCTTTCTTTTATTATCTCTTAATACCTCTTCATCCTCTTCCCATTTCCACCATTTTCCTTCTAAATGTATCTTTCCATATCCTACTTTTACTCTCTTACCATTTTCTCTCTCCTGTCTTGCCCTTTGACCTGCGCCCACTCACACACTCTCTCTCACTCCTCTGCTTCTCTCTCACCCACTCACTGCCCTCTCACACACCCTCTCACACTCCTCTTTCTCCGATTTTCTTCCAGTCACTCACACACGTGTCACTCACGAAAGCGCCGGAAACGGAAGCCACATGTACTGTAATTATATTCGAGTCATTTATTTGATTTTGAATATCTGAAAATAAAGAGTACAATTAAAAATTGATTATAAAAAATTATGTAATTTAAAATTTACGGCACAAGTACCCTTTTGGTCTTAAGATTTAGCAAACTAATACTTACTCGACTGCAGCGTTTCAATATTTTCTGACGGCCCTTCCAATAATTCATTGCCAGTATCAAAATTACAATTTGAGTCTACATTATCTGTATTTATTAAATTAATAATCTCATAAGCTATACTCTCATTGTAAAGCGTTCCTGAATTTTCTACTATTTCTATTGGAATATTATTGATATCGTAATTATCATTTATGTTTTGTATATTTAGAATTAAATTAGTTCCTTCATCAGTTTCTTCAACATTAGCTTTTTCAACATTAGTTTCTTTAACATTAGTTTCTATTCCTAAATAATTAACATATCTAATATTAATAAGGACACAAAAAACATTTTTAAAAAATAATTAATTTTTTTACTGTCTACAGCTAGTTACCTACAATTTTATAACTTTTATTAATAATACTTATGTAGAAAATAGTAATTGATATAAATTTAAATATCGAATATACCAGATAATGTTTTCATCATTTTCCAATACTCATATAGTCCTTCATTTTTTATATCAATAAATAAAACTAGAGATTCATGAAGCTCTGCATTTTTGAATGTATGTAAAATATCATTGCTAATGTGCTTTTCAAAAAATTTCAAGTGTTTTTTACAGTCTTCTTCATAACTATTTATCTCATTAATAGAATGTTCACTGTGTTGTTCAGGCACCGCTTTTTTATTTTTATTGAGAATGTTATAATTTACAGCGTCTGCTGAGAAGGGCCACAAACCGCAAGTCTTGAATCCATTTTTAACTATTTCAACTAAATTTATAGAATCCACTGCTTCTTTTAATAATGGAGCAAAATTCTCTTTTCGCACACGCTGTGGAGCATTATCTAACTCCATTATTCTCCACTTATCTACTGTCTTCTTCCAGGACTGCTTTAAAGGATGAAATACCGATACGTCCAAGGGTTGTGTGACGTCCTGGGTGATGCGAGGTGGCTCGATCCGGCAGAACGTCTCCGTCGAAATCAATTTTTATGGGTTCTTCTTGCAGTTAAAGAGGTAAAACCCCAGGATAATTAGCTGTTGGTCGGCGATGTAGATTATGGCTCCTTGGATCCGTCGAAGGTAGGTAATTCAATAATCTTTATCTTTCTTTTGATATAAAAGAGTATGATATTTATTGTAGAACTTTTACGATACAAGTGGCTTATGTGGGAGGATGGAACAAGTATAAGATATGTGACCTTTCCTGCCTCGTTCCACACTCTCCGTCGAGTGTGTGAAAGATTCCGCTTTTATACAATTTTGGAAACGGTAGTGGGAGGTGACCGCACCTCGTTACAATGAGTCATAAGGCGTTGTCTAGCGGATGTGAGTCTACTTCTAGTGGTGTGGCTCGCTTGCCAGTAATGAGTCATAGGGTGGTATCTTGAAATTCATTACCTTATATGGTCATGCGTTGCGTTCTGCTTCGACATGTCCATATATGGTCTATGCGAAGACTAGATTCACTCGAATGAGTCATACAGGTGACTCATCTGAATTCTATTTTATTCTCTAGTCTAACAGCGATTTGTATTGAGAGCGATATTTACTTTCATTATGAAATTTCAATATGACTTTTATCAAAAAGGAAAATAAGAAATCTTTAATATTTTAATTTTAAAATGTGCAAATATATGTTGAATATTATTTAAGCTTCTTCAGACATACTTTACATACAATAGAATAATTCAATAGTACAATTAAAGTCATTATTAGTATGTCTAAAGTATAAAAGATATTGCTCTCTTTGTCTAACAGTTACTATAGTATATTTGACTCTCTCTTTCTCTCTTTCAGATCGTACAATACTCGCATCTCGCTTGGATTCGTGTTCCTTATGCTACGCATATACAATTCTATCTTTTCAGGTTCGTGGGTGACGTTTCGACGCTTGATGCTCGAGATTTATATTAATTTTAGTAAGTATATATATATTTTGTTAATAATAATATTGATAAAAGTGATGTTAGCGGCGGTAATAATGATTCTAATATCATGTTAATAATATACCGTGCAGGTAAAAATGGTCAGTATTCTTATTAGTACAGGAAATCAATGAAATTAAATTATTTATATATATATATAATAAGATTTTTATTATTTTTATATCTCACGAATGGTTGGGAATTTGATTAGAATGTATAGGAAACATATTGCAGGACTTTCACTAAAGTATAATATAGTATTGGAAAATTTTATTCTTGATATATGTATTTGTTAATAACAAATTATTAATTAAATAAATTGGTACTCTTTAATTCGCGTATTGATATTGTTATGTTCTCTTTGTTTAAGAGGTTTTGGATTTCTAATATCATCTTGTTTATGAGCATTCGTTATTTTATTGTTATAAATATTTTGTAAATAAACAATTGCAGAAATAAAAGTTATTATCATTTTTCGTAGGTGTACTGATGCAGAGTTTACGTGCGCGGTCAGAATTCGTGTTTACCCGAACGAGTTTTCATCCACATAATTGTTTCATCCACATAATTGCCAATTATATGGACGAATGCAGACGGAGGTATGTATTTTGTTAATTAATTAGGTGTAGCGAGTTGTTAAAAATGATGTTTTTTATACGGGCTTGAAGAGGAAGGTTCAAACTTAATTTACATGCAAACGGGGTATTTTTAGCAGGCGTAGTTTAAGAGATATTAAGGATCGAAGTTCGATCCAGTCGAATTTTCAATAATTAGGGCGTATAATATCAATTATATGGCACAACTCCCATGCTAAACCGTTATACCGGGTGTCTTTCCCTTTGGAATTTTTTGTAGCCTCAACCAGAGGAGTGTCAAGGTTTTGACTTATACAAAAGTTATTATGCATAACCTGGGGCACATGTTAACGGCTATTATTAATGTGGTTAATTATTTATTTATAATTGTTTATAAAAATAAGTTGCAAAATTGAACAATCTTGTAGTAAGTATTTTTTCATTAAGTCGATCGGTTTTTCGAGATGATTTTGATGACGTAGTTAGTAAAATGGTATTGATATAATTTTAATTGTTCATAACAATTGTTTTAAAAAATATTAATAAGATAATAGTTATTTCAATGTGGTGTTTTTTCATAAATATAAGAGAATGTATTTCTATAGTTGTTTTATCTCCGTCTATTTATTTTCATTTTTATTTTAATTTATTAAGAGTCTATAGGGCTATCCTTGTCTTACTCTCTGTGAACTGGTATTAAACTATCCTCGTCTTTCATGGAGTGAATGTTCAATTTTCAATCTCGTTTATTAATTTAATTAATTAAAATAAAAAAATCGGCGTTAACGTTACTGGTGTTTAGGAGTATGAGAGATTCCATTTTTATCATAATAATTAAGTGTCAAAATTTTCGTTCAGAAATGAAATTTTTCGGTCTTAAAATGTATAAAAGACTAAAATATTAATGTAAAAGTGATTTGGTCTTTGTAAGTCTAAAGGGTAGGAAATTCAAAATGGCGGACGTGAAACTTTAATAATTTATAACTCGAGAACGGTAAGAGATAAAAAGATGGGGTTTCTTTTGTTGTGTTCAGATAATTAAGGGCATTAATTTAGGTTGTTTAAAATTTCTGTGTTTTATGGATTTCCATAATTTTTAATTATATCTCGGAATTAAGAAGAGATATGATGTGGGGGTTTTTGTGAGGTTACTTGACATGCTCTGCTGAGTGTCTGCAGTAATTTTATTCATCATTTTTAATAATATTTTTATGATAAATTTTATTGTTAATTAGTTTATTTTGAGAGATACAATAATGGTTTATAACCAAAAGTTGTTTGACTTTTTGTGATAATTCCGGTAGTCACATTAGCTAGGTTTGTTAATAATATAATTAAATTGTTTATAACAATCATGTTTGAGAAATGTTAGTAAGATAATTATTATTTTAGCGTGATAATATTCTTTAGGCACAAAAGGTTATGTTCTTATGAATAATCTGCTTTTAATTTATTTATTTATATTTTATTTTAATTTTCTGAGTTTATTCTTATGGATTATGCATTTATTCATGTGTTAAATTGAATTTATATTGCATAAAGGATCTCATAAAGCTTGTAATATTCATTGACAATCAATTTTAGTGATTCTGGGGAGTTTTAACAAGCAATTGTCCAAAAAGTTTATAGTGTAATTCATGAAAATAGGGCTTAAGCTTGAAAAGAGGCCTTAAGGCAGCCATGTTCTCTAGGCTTGTGTCTACTACTTTAAGAACGCGTGCTCGCATCAGCTGAGTGATTGTTGTGACAGTTAAGTTAAGGAAGGTGTAATTATTTATTCTTATATTGTTTTCAGGTGCTGTGCAATTAGGATGGAAATCGAAAAAATTTATGCGGCTGGAATATAGCGGTGATTGTACCGTCAGACGTGACACAATGCAGAATGCTGCGACCACAAGTCGAACGCGGCCTGCGCCGTGCTCAGCTCAGTTTCGTCGGCTAAGTGAAAATGCCACGTCAGGTGCGTCTTCGGCCATTTGGACAGGCTCGCTTTCGTCCCGTGCTTCAGGATATCTCGGAAACCGCATCGCGGTTTACTCATGAATTGCAGCGTTTCGTTGTTGGGCGTTTCGTCGCCGGGTAAATCGTAGTAATTCTGAAACTCCTTGAAGGCTTTGCGAAAAACGTCGTTTCGTCTCTGAGCCGGAATCGCGTCCACGTCTTTGGACAGATATCCGTATTTCTGCAGGTATTCGAACGTGAACGCGTAATTGTCGTCCGTAATTGTAAAATTTATGCACGCCGCGGCGTTAAAACACGCGGTTAACGCGATTATGTACGCGAGCCGCATCGTCGAAAGCGAGAGAGAGACGGTGAAACCGCGATGACGGGGCGTCGCGGTTTGAGCGCGATCTCGACGAGCGCTCCGAATGCTAACGTTTACGCGATGACGCTTGTTAGCGACAACGCGGATAGGTGGCGGCGCGGCGGGGGGTCTCGGGCGTGAAAAAAAATGCGTCAAAGATCCCGACGGATGAGTCGGCCCGATAAGAAAAAATGCATTAATTATTTTTCTCGATGCGTATTTTCCATCGATTTATATTTTCCTCACGCAATAAAATGCTATTGATTCCGGCGGATGAGTCGGTTTGATAAAAACAATGCATTAATTATTTTCCTCGATGCGTATTTTCCATCGATTTATATTTTCCTCACGCAATAAAATGCTATTCTTAGTATATTTTTCTATCGCAACACTCATGGGCAACACCCCTTTTTTTACTATATATAAAAACTCGAGACTAGACTTGGGCGTAGTCTATCCGCACTCTTCGAGTGAACTCAAGACGATAAAGAAAATTAACGATTTAAAATGCGTGTGTGATATATTACAAAACCAAACCACAGCTCTGACGAGGGAGATTGAAGATTATTGCAACATGGTGCGGCAGTTGCAGCAGCGCGTGAAGTGTTTAACGGAAAAAGTGCCTCCCTTTTTGCAACTCACCGTTCACGTGGACGAGGACGCCGCAATGCTCGAAAGAACGTGAGTATCGCTTTCAAACGCGAAAGTATTTCTTATAATATAATCAAACGATAAATTTCATATTTATGTATATGTATAATTATTTACAATTATTTATATTTATTATTCATATTTATATTTGTTTATATTTATTAATTGTATTTTTTGCGTAGGGCTATCATTACTTTCTGGGTGAAAAAATCTCGCAACCAGATCAGATTCTTCGTGACGAAACTTTGTGGGATGCATAGGGACATCGCGCGGCTGGACTCGCACGAAGAGGCGGGTCGTCGCGAGAGAGACGACGACGAGGGGGGGGATTCTCCGAACCTGAACTGCCAAGAAACAGTGACCGTCAACGACGATGTCCCCGTTCCCGTATGTTGGGTCTCCCAATGTGAAAAAAATGCGGAAAAAATGTGAAATACGATATGTTCGGGCGCGCAATAAACGCGCCGAACGAATCGCCGAATCCGTTCCGCGAGAACGCGAGATATCACGAATGGCTTCGTTCAGCCCTTTAACTTTGAGACGACCGGGGTTTCAGTTGAACGCGGACTCGATCGCTTGTTAGGAAGTTGAGTGGAAGGCCCAAAAAGACAGCAACTGACTTATCATATATACAAACTTTATTCGATATAATAACAGAGTTGACGAAACGCGAGATATACAGACAAATTAGTGCGAATGCACTCGGCGCGCTGTGACTTGTAGTGTTTGAAGCGCGGTGTTACGTAAAGAGTGATTCTACCGAAACGCGTTTTTCTCCTACTCTATACTCCTTCGGCGCGGTCCGTTGTGTTGCATTTGCACGCGGGCGGAAACGCGATCGGTATGTGCGAATGCCCGGGGCGATGGTTACGAGAACCCTCGTTACGAGGCTGAGTAAGCTCGACCTCGCTGAACCATGGCCGTCGGGAGTAAGTTGGATGGAGTTCGGGAACACTCTGAGAACCCTCAGTAGAGGCTCGGAACACCGGACCTCGTTTTGCGTGTACCCTGGGATATTGGATGGGGTAGGCTTCGTCGAAGGCAGCAGAGAGCCGGAGCTAATTGTTAGTAATGAGAAAGTTATGCGAAATTTTTGTACTCAATAACAAAATCTGACGATTGACAACCCATCTTAGTCGCGGCTGTAAATAAAATAAAATTGCGTTCTTTTGCGACCGCGGTTTCTTAAAGAAGCACTACTTATTCTCTAGCATATCCATCGCTCAAGCATATTGACTTCTCGGGATTTAATACCTTTAAGTTCTGAGAACGTTAAATCCTCGCACGCCGAATGTTGTGACCGCGAGGTAAATACCAGCGCGCGCGGGACCGGGTCAACGACCCGCTAGTACGGAATGCGCTCTGGCCGATGGACATTGAGTGTCGCACTCATTTCGTCAGCCGCTCTGACGAGGCGGGCGGTATGTTTAAGATTGCTTAAACGTTTAACGATAGCGAAGTCGAAAATATAAATTAGAATTTCAGCACAGCAATTGCGAGCAACGAGACTTGAGCATTATCGCCGTGACTTTCGACGTCCAAATGAGTAAACAGTGGAGACAAGGCATTCTTTGTTCGCTTTGTTTCCTCTGTTTATAATTGTCGATCGCGCATCTCTCTGGGACTTCTCTCGGTGAAGCGTGTATCGAAAAGTCTCGAATTTGCGAGAAGCCCCCGAGAGCAAAAAGAGACACGCGCTCTTGGCAACGAGGTCAGTCGCTCTCTGCTTTCCGAGTTGCCGCTGTCAATATTGAGTTGCTTGCTTCTGTTCTTTCGCGTACGCTTAATAGGTAGAGTTGCTCGCTCGTTCGCTCGCTTAATTCGCGCTGCTTGCATCGGCGCTTGCTTGCGCTTTCCGCGACGCGATTTCTTCCATCGTTATAATTGCGATACAGTTTGTAAATAGTGTATATAGACAAATAAACTGTGCTTGTCCGTCAATTCTGCTCTTTGCCTGTCTCTTCCTACGCGGTTCGTGTCCTCGCTCGCGCGCTCGGTCCGCTTCCGAACACTATAAGTAATATTGAATTAATTTTTTTGTAACATGGAAAGGCATTCTTAAAAAAAAAAATATTTTTTTTTCAGTTACGTTAATTTTTATTATATTGACGGACAATTTTGTACCGCAATGTTGGTAGCGCAACGGTTAGTTGCGTACAGTGTAGCAACGAGCTAAGTAATCTGAAAGCAAAAAATAAAAATTTTCTTTAAAGCTTAATCAATTATGCAGAGATTGAACCTATTTGCAAATAAAAATGTGAAAAATTGAAGAAATTACAGCAATCGTAAAAAAAGTGATATTTTTTAAATAAAAAAATCGATCTTTTGTTGTTGATAAAAATGTTATAAATAAATAATAAAATGTAAACGTAGGTTCAATCCCTGGAGAAAATTGTAAGGAATCGAATCATGCTTGGCGAAAGTGTGATGTCCTGGGTGATGCGAGGTGGCTCGATCCGGCAGAACGTCTCCGTCGAAATCAATTTTTATGGGTTCTTCTTGCAGTTAAGGAGGTAAAACCCCAGGATAATTAGCTGTTGGTCGGCGATGTAGATTATGGCTCCTTGGATCCGTCGAAGGTAGGTAATTCAATAATCTTTATCTTTCTTTTGATATAAAAGAGTATGATATTTATTGTAGAACTTTTACGATACAAGTGGCTTATGTGGGAGGATGGAACAAGTATAAGATATGTGACCTTTCCTGGCTCGTTCCACACTCTCCGTCGAGAGGGTGAAAGATTCAGCTTTTATACAATTTTGGAAACGGTAGTGGGTGGTGACCGCACCTCGTTACAATGAGTCATAAGGCGTTGTCTAGCGGATGTGAGTCTACTTCTAGTGGTGTGGCTCGCTTGCTAGCAATGAGTCATAGGGTGGTGTCTTGAAATTCATTACCTTATATGGTCATGCGTTGCGCTCTGCTTTGACATGTCCATATATGGTCTATGCAAGGACTAGATTCACTCGAATGAGTCATACAGGTGACTCATCTGAATTACATTTTTATTCTCTAGTCTAACAACGATTTGTATTGAGAGCGATATCTACTTTCATCATAAAATTTCAATATGACTTTTATCATAAAGAAAAATAAGAAATCTTTAATATTTTAGTTTTAAAATGTGCAAATATATGTTGAATATTATTTAAGTTTTTTCAGACATACTTTACATTCAATAGAATAATTCATTAGTACAATTAAAGTCATTATTAGCATGTCTAAAGTATAAAAGATATTGCTCTCTTTGTCTAACAGTTACTATAATATATCTGACTCTCTCTTTCTCTTTTTCAGATCGTACAATACTCGCATCTCGCTCGGATTCGCGTTCCTTATGCTACGCATATACAATTCTATCTTTCTCAGATTCGTGAGTAACGTTTCGGCGTGTGACGCTCAATACTTATTTTAATTTTGGTAAGTATATATATTTGTTAATAATAATATTGATGAAAGTGATGTTAGCGGTAATAATAATGATTCTAATATCAGATAAATAATATATCGTGCAGATAGAAATGGTCAGCATTCTCATTAGTACAAAAAATTAATAAAATTAAATTGTATATATATATATGTATATAAGATTTTTATTATTTTTATATCTCGCTAATGGTTGGGAATTTGATAGGATTGTATAGGAAATATATTGTAGGACTTTCACTAGAGCATAATATAGCATTAAAAAATTTTATTGTTAATACATGTGTTTGTTAATAACAAATTAAAATTGGTACTCTTTAATTTGCATATTAATATTGTTATGTTCTCTTTATTTAAGAAGTTTTGAATTTCTAATATCATCTCGTTTATAAGCACTCTTTATTTTATTGTTATAAATATTTCGTAAATAAACAATTGCAGAAATAAAAGTTATTATCATTTTTCGTAGGTGTACTAATGCAGAGTTTACGTGCGCGGTTTAAATTTGTATTTACCAGAACGAGTTTTATGTTCATAATATATAATTGGCAATTATGGGTCGTAATGCAAACGGAGGTATATATTTTGTTAATTAATTAGGTGTAACGGATTGTTAACAATTATGTTTTATATACTACTTTCAAGAGGAGGTTTTAGGCTAATCAGGAGTATGAAAAGGGTATTTTTTAGTCATCATTATTTTGGAATATATTAAAGTTTAGTCGCTCTGTCCCAAACGATGCGTTTTGCATAGATGTATATATATGTCAACCGCATTATTCAGGGACATCTCCCTTATAACGGGTGTCTTTTCGCTTGGAATTTTATAGCGCTTTTATTAGAAAAGTGACATGGTTTAGACTTATATAAAAGTTGTTATACGTGATCCAAGGTATAAGTTAAAAATATTTATTGACATGGTCAATAATTTGTTTATGATTGTTTATAAAAGTAAGTTGCAAAAATAAACGATTATGTAGTAAATGTTTTTTTATCGAATGACTCTAATGATTATTCCTTATACGCGTTTATATTGTTTTCATTTCAAACTATTCGTTTTCTATTTTTATTTTAATTTATTAAAAGTATATATATGGCTATCTTTGTCTTACTCTTTATGAACTGGTATTAAACTATCCTCGTCTTTCATGGAGCTAATGTTCAATTTTTAATCTCGTTTATTAGTTTAATTAATTTAAATAGAAAATCGGGGTTAACGTTACTGGTGTTTAGGAGTATGAGAGATTCCATTTTTATCATAATAATTAAGTGTCAAAATTTTTGTTCGGAAATGAAATTTTTCGGTTTTAAAATGTATAAAAGACTAAAATATATTAATGTAAAAGTGATTTGGTCTTTGTAAGTCTAAAGGGTAGGAAATTCAAAATGGCGGACGTGAAACTTTAATAATTTATAACTCGAGAACGGTAAGAAATAAAAAGATGGGGTTTCTTTTGTTGTGTTCAGATAATTAAGGGCATTAATTTAGGTTGTTTAAAATTTCTGTGTTTTATGGATTTCCATAATTTTTAATTATATCTCGGAATTAAGAAGAGATATGATGTGGGGTTTTTGTGAGGTTACTTGACATGCTCTGCTGAGTGTCTGCAGTGATTTTATTCATCATCTTTAATAATAATTTTATGATAAATTTTATTGTTAATTAGTTTATTTTGAGAGATACAATAATGGTTTATAACCAAAAATTGTTTGACTTTTTGTGATAGTTCCGGTAGTCACACTAGCTAGGTTTGTTAATAATATAATTTAATTGTTTATAACAATTAAATTTGAAAAAACGCTAGTAAGATAATTATTATTTTAGCGTGATAATATTCTTTGGGCACAAAAAGTTATGTTTTTATGAATAGTCTGCTTTTAATTTATTTATTTATATTTTATTTTAATTTTCTGAGTTTATTCTTATAGATTATGCATTTATTCATGTGTTAAATTGAATTTATATTGCATAAAGAGCTCATAAAGCTTGTAATATTAATTTACGATCAAGTTTAGTGATTCTGGGGAGTTTTAACAAGTAATTGTCCAAAAGTTTATAGTGTGATTTATGAAAATGGGGCTTAAGCTTGAAAGGGTACCTTAAGGCGGCCATGTTCTCTAGGCTTGTGTCTACTACTTTAAGAACGCGTGCTCGCATCAGCTGAGTGATTGTTATGACAGTTAAGTTAAGGTGTGATTATTTATTCTTATATTGTTTTCAGGTGTTGTGCAATATGGATGGAAATCGAAAAATTTATGCGGCTGGAATATAGCAATGATTATACCGTCAGACGTGACAAAAGTTATTTGAATGATTACTTTTTGAGTTATCTTGTACGCAAAGTAGGAAAAAATGGTTTTGAGAAAAACGCGTATAAAGTTTATTTTTTTGCTCTCAGCCAAAAAAGCACGTAAAAATGCATGCAAATTTCAGTATAAAGGTTTTTGAGGTCGCTGAATCCGAATCTGATATCAGATTTTTAAAATTCAAAATGGCGGATTTAATATGGCGGGTCAAAAGAGTCTCAGTTGAATAAAAAAATGAAGTTTTGGATGTTTTCACGATACTTACAGTTAAATAACGCTCAATCCGCTATTCCGGGCCCATCTAAAATCCCTTCCTTTTCCTGTTCGGCAGTTTTCGTCATTTTCTTGTCTGTTCGAGCTTCTTTAGTGCTTTCCAAGGTACACACAAACACACACACACACACAAATACTCTAACACATAAATATAATTACTATAGGGTCAAATAAAATAGTTGTAGGTCTAGCAGGTATATAGGATTCTTTTGTTCCCGCAATAATAGAACCGAGAACGCTGCGAAGCCAGTATAGCGTACGTCTGCTGTATTGATCCTCCGCGCGCCTCACTAAAAAGAGCTGTAGTTTCGTCAATTTTACGAGTTTGACGATAATACTTGGGGAATATATTCTTGAAACCTTATACTATTTATTTATGCAAAAAAATATCGATTTTTTTGACCCATCAAAGTAGATTCCTCCCTTAAAACATATTTTTTGAGCACCTTGTGTACATGAAAATAGAAAAATCCTAGTCAAGGGATTCCGCATCCTACATATGTTTATCGGTCTGATACCAATTACGTCACTATATATACCGTGTGTCTTAACACAATATTAATAAATTATTACAAATCAGTTAATAGTTTATATATGTACGGCGGTTTGGCCGTACCGTGATTATGCCGCAAAAAATTTAACTCAGCGTGATTAGAAATAGAAATTAGCGTAGTTGGCAATGGCAGTACTTGGAAGAATAGAAATACGAAATTTTCGGAGACTTCTACCGACTATCACAATGCTTTATAATACTAATAGCCCACGAAAAAGTTCGTAATTTATCAAACATTGAGCGACCGGTGTAAGAAGACTCGTCACTTACGTCGCAGCTTCCTTGCAAAGGTCTCGCACACATCCAACGGATAAACGATTCGAGTACTTATTGGATACGAGTAACACAGATCGGACACAACGTTTTTAACATATATCCAAGGTTACACGTACACACTTAAACTTTGTAATAATCATAATCGAAAAGCAATCAAAAGATTTCAAAAGCAGTCTAGCACTATTTGAAACTCTGCGTGCTTCTTGATCATATTATCAGGATGAACATCGCACAGAACCAAAAACACGCATCTCGCAATACCTTGAAAGTATGAGACATATCTGAAGAATAATTATGTCATATATTACGTTTACGCGAGCGTTACTTTTGTAGTAGTCCAGTCAAATTAGCAAAAATAGAAAAAATAACCAGAAAAAAGCTATAAATTGGTGGAGACCTTTATCTTGACATACTATTGAACATACTGAAAGTCCGGACCTCTATCTGCAGGGCTCGATCTGCCATCTTGAAAAAAAGGTGCTTTAATTCAATTTTTCCCTTACATCTCGATAATCGTTTATCCTATCGTAATGAAAATTATTATAAAAAATAAAGCTTATTAAATTCTCTATAAAAAAATTCAATACATTTTTTTCATACCTTTCATAGTTTTTCTGTAATACACTATTGAATATATGGATATTTGTATTTTGTCTCACGCTGTCATAAAAATATGACTCTTAGTGTAGAACTTGTAAGAAAAAATATAAATAGACAAAAAATATCAAATGTGTGCGTGATATTTCTCGTACATATAAAAATTTAGCAACTCTTACTATTTAAAATTGTTGTACACGACTAGTACTGGGGATAGCGTCGTCTAACAAGATTCTTCTGAGCCGTTTTCTGAGGTTGTGAATCTGCAGGGCTATGATCATCATCTCGATCTTCAACATCGATTATGAAGAAATCGTTCTCGTCAAGCTTCCAATGCTTGACAGCTGAAGCTTCCAATAATTGTACTTCATTATATGATGCGTTGAAGCCCAAGCTAGATAATAAGGTCACTAGATTTTTAGAGCTAAATTTTCGGTATAAAAAAGCAGCAACGCTGATTAAAAGTGTTGACAAGAAAGATCTTGGTCTGCTCGCCAACATAATAGCGTGCGCTATTGAAATGCATTTTTATTCGAGCTGCTGCAATGGGGATTTCCTTCCTTTAACTATAACGTTTTCCAGAAAAATATTGAAGGATTTCGGTATGTAATCTTTTACATCTGTCAAAAAATCATTGCTTGAAGGATATGTAGACGTGTCGTTGATTTGTGAGCGAATATCTTCCCGAATTATGGCTGTAGCTGTAGTGACTACTCGAAAGTTATTCCCGTCCATCGACTTTCTTTCGTTCATACCAATAACTCGACAAAATTGTATATCCTTTGTTTTGGAAACATATAGTAGTAATCTTCTTATTTGTCGCTATAACAATCTCGTCACCGTATTTTTCTTTTAGTTTTCTTAAGAACGGAAGAAAATCAATGAACGCCTTCGAGTACTCACTACAGCTGCAGTCATAATTCGGGAAGATATAATTCGCTCACAAATCGACACGTCTATATATCCTTCAAGCGATGATTTTTTGACAGATGTAAAAGACTACATACCGAAATCCCTCAATATTTTTCTGGAAAACGTTATAGCTAAAGGAAGAAAATCCCCATTGCAGCAGCTCGAACAAAAATGCATTTTAATAGCGCACGCTATTATGTTGACGACCAGGCCAAGATCTTTCTTGTCAACACTTTTAATCAGCGTTGCTGCTTTTTTATACCGAAAATTTGGCTCTAAAAATGTAGTGACCTTACTATCTAGCTTGGGCTTTAGCGCATCATATAATGAGGTACAATTATTGGAAGCTTCAGCTGTCAAGCATTGGAAGTTTGACGAGAACGATTTCTTCGTAATCGATCTTGAAGATCGAGATGATGATCATAGCCCTGCAGATTCACAACCTCAGAAAACGGCTCAGAAGAATCTTGTTAGACGACGCTACCCCCAGTACTAGTCGTGTACAACAATTTTAAATAGTAAGAGTTGCTAAATTTTCATATGTACGAGAAATATTACGCACACATTTGATATTTTTTGTCTATTTATATTTTTTCTTACAAATTCTACACTAAGAGTCTGATTTTTATGACAGCGTGAGACAAAATACAAATATCCATATATTCAACAGTGTATTACAGAAAAACTATTAAAGGTATGAAAAAAATGTATTGAACCTTTTTTATAGAAAATTTAATAAGCTTCATTTTTTATAATAATCTTCATTACGATAGGATAAACGATTACCGAGATATGAAGGAAAAACTGAATTGGAGCACGTTTTTTTCAAGATGACTGATTGAGCCCTGCAGATAGAGGTGCAGACTTTCAGTAGGTTTAATAGTATGCCAAAATAAAGGTCTCCACCAATTTATAGCTTTTTTCCGGTTATTTTTTCTATTTGCTATATTTTGATCTAATTTGACTGGACTATAGTAACTTACGATATATCACTCGTTTACGCGGAGTAAATTATCGTAAGTTAGTACAAAATTCCGTTTACTCGAAGGAATTATCGTAAGTTACTACAGAAGTAACGCTCGCGTAAACGTAGTAATAGTTACGTACAAAATTAATTTGTATTTAAATCGCATATCGTCTAGAATATTATAACGCGTCTAAACTGTTCTTCGTATTCCGTCAATTGCGTCTTTTTTTTAATTATTATTAAATTGTAGTATCCGTTGAAGGTAAAATTTACATAGTCATCGTGTGTTGAGATTTTTTTTATACCTGGATTTTAAAATGTCTTCAAACGTTTGATGCTTGCAAGTATACACGATTTTTAATTGTTACGATTTTTATAATGAAGCGTATATGTATATATATGTATGTATATGTATATATATATGTATATATATATATATATATATATATATATATATATATTTAATCGTTACGATTTTTATAATGAAGCGTATATGTATATATATGTATGTATATGTATATATATATGTGTATATATATATATATATATATATATATATATATATATATATATATGTATATATATACATATATATTTACATATTTGTTAATCCAAAACATTTATTTCAATGCAAATGAACAAGATTTGCTACAATCCCGTAAGGCATCTCAAGAAGGTATATCTATATACAATATCCAGGGACTCCGACATGATCGACACTTTGGAGCCTTGGTCGATAAGAGCTCGACCTCGTGTGGATTCCCGCGACGGTCGGCCACGATCACGCTCGCGGTTGCGAGGAGGATCGCTTTGCGGTCGTCAGCCCTTCCGACGGCGGAAAGCGCGCTGACTTCAGCGGCGGGTGTCGGCTCGGAAACGTACGCGTCGTGAAGCATCGTGTGGTGACGCGAGTTGCACGTCATACAATTCCTGGTGGACTGACACTTTGCCACCGGATGGTTGCCGAGACAGTTAAAGCATAGCTTGTTTGTCTCGGCCACTGTCTTTCTTTCACTGGCCTGCTTGGCCTTGAAGTCGGGGCACCCCATGAGCGAATGCTCCCCGTTGCAGAGCGGACACTACGAAGGCTCAGTGCGCTTCGCGATGTGCGTTTTCGCGGACCGTGATGGGTCACTCGCGGTTTTGACAATGTTCTTCGGGTACGCGGCGTTCAAAGTGAGAATCCGTTTCGCTATAAAGTTGATTAGCGTGTCGTGACTCGGCGGTTCGAAGAAATCTCCCAAGAAGGATTCCCACTCCAGGCGCGTTCGCGACTCGAACAGCTCAACGACGAGGTGGTTGAACAGATCCATGCCGTACGAGTCGATGGGTCTTCCTATGCTCTCCTGAGCATTGACGGCAGAAATGACAGCGTTATGGACGCGGCTGAGCTCATCGGCGGTAGTGGTCTTCATCTTCGCCACGGCGGTAAACGTGGCGAAGTTGGAGCGTATCAGCTCCTTCTTGTTCTCGTAATGCTTGCACAGGATCGTCCACGCGCGATCGTAATTTTTGCCAGTAATTGTTAACGACCGTATCAAATTCTCAGCCGACCCTTGGAGACACGAGCGAAGGTAGTGCAGCCGTTCAACCGGCAAGATGGATGTGTTGTCACCGATAACTGACCGAAAGAGATCGCGGAAGGACGGCCAGTCTTTATAGCTACCCGAAAATTGTGGCAATGTGATACGGAGCAGCGAGGTTCTTGACGCGTGTTCGCCACCTTGTTCCGGCCCGGCTGGCACTCTGGGCGACGTGGGTTTCAAGGTGCTTGCGTAAGTGGTGAGCAAGCTGCGCTGATGCACGTACGTGTCTGATTCTCGACGGTGTCAAAAAAGTCAGTCTTAACGTACTCACTCTCGCGTAGCGATCTCTATAGCATGTAGCGATGTCTATAGCATGCCCGAATGAGATCGTGGTTTGACTCAAATTTGGTCCACAGTCGAGGATGCGGGCGCGAGTGCTCACAGCGTCGAGGTTGATTTTGTCTGCACCCAGCTTCCGTAGATTGTCCATAGCGCAGGAGATGCGGCCGTGGATGTCGTGCTGACTGCCAAGCAAGGCGCTCTGATCCATGCTCATGGCTGCGGTCGTTCGTTGACGAAGCACTCCCGAATTCGCGGTTGCCGGTATGATCCGGCTCGAAGGACCAAAATGTTCGAGAGCACGCGATAGCGCGGTGTAGCGCGAGGTAACGATACGACCACTCAAAGAGAAAAATAGGAAGTACAGAAAAATAAAGTTTATAATGTCAAATATATACAAGTATTTACACAAGTCTTTTCAGGCAAAATGCCGTGAACGGTAGCGCGCACTGAAGTGAGCACGGCAAAAGCGGCGAAATCTAACGATTGCGAATTTCTACGCGAAAGCGGTATTAAGCGGTGTACAGTCGCGGTCATTAATGCCATCCACCTAAAGTCAGTCGCGTCCGGGGGCAGATAGTAGCTGAACCTGTCGCGTCTAGCGCTATTCGTGCTTCATGACTGTTGAGTCGGTAACGTCGTGGAGCACGGTCGACCGTGTCATGGAGAGCTGTCAGTCACTGTCAGTTTGACAGCTGTGTGTTTGCGGAAGAGAGGTTAAGAACCACGAGGGATCGTCCAGAAGTATAAGGAAAGTATAAGAAATACAAGAACATGTTAATTATTTGTATGGTAAATAATTATTATACGACAAATTTATATTGATATATATATATATATATATTGATATATATATATATATATATTGATATATATATATATATATATATATATATATATATATATTACAGGGTGTTTGATATAAAAGTAACCACTCGAATAGGGGGGTGTCACGTCTGACGGTATAATCACCGCTATATTCCAGCCGCATAAATTTTTCGATTTCCATTCATATTGCACAGCACCTGAAAACAATATAAGAATAAATAATCACACCTTAACTTAACTGTCATAACAATCACTCAGCTGATGCAAGCACGCGTTCTTAAAGTAGTAGACACAAGCCTAGAGAACATGGCTGCCTTAAGGCCTCTTTTCAAGCTTAAGCCCTATTTTCATAAACTACACTATAAACTTTTTGGACAATTGCTTGTTAAAACTCCGCGGAATCACTAAAATTGATCGTCAATGAATATTACAAGCTTTATGAGATCCTTTATGCATAATAAATTCAATTTAACACATGAATAAATGCATAATCCATAAGAATAAACTCAGAAAATTAAAATAAAATATAAATAAATTAATTAAAAGCAGATTATTCATAAGAACATAACCTTTTGTGCCTAAAGAATATTATCACGCTAAAATAATAATTATCTTACTAGCATTTTTCAAACATGATTAATACAAACAAATAAAATTATATCATTATCCATCTTAACTAACTAGAACATAAGAATCACCTCAAAGAACCAATCGACTTTCGTATATAAGATATTTTCATTTCTTTTAAAATAAATTAATTAACAATAGAAAGTAATAACAATGTAAAGATTACGAAAGTACGTTTGCGCACATTTACACATTGCATACATGACATTATTGCGCACATACGCTTTGCACACATGACATTATTGCGCACATACGCATTGCGCACATATACACATTGCACACATAACATTATTGCGCACATAAAATAAGAAAATCATATTAGCACATTGCACACATGACGTATTGCACACATATACTAACTTTTATTTCTGCAATTGTTTATTTACAAAATATTTATAACAATAAAATAAAGAGTGCTCATAAACGAGATGATAT